>NW_022442435.1:0-4489 GCF_009761245.1 Sapajus apella
GAATCCTTCCCAGAGGATGGCTCTAAGAAAAATACTTTTGAAAGTATTGGAGGAGGATCCAAGATGGCCGTTTAGGAACAGCTCAGGATTGCAGCTCCCAGTGAAAGCACAGAGGGTGAGTGGATGCCACGTTTTTATTGCCCACAGATTAGGAAATTCCTGGGTGGAGGAGCTCCACGGTCGCCAGCGCGGCTGTTTTGGCCAGCGCGGCTCTGCCGGCCGGCGCTGCTGCTTTGCCCCGCGCGGCTGCTTTGTCGGCGCCCCGGAGCCGCGGTTCTCCGTACAAAATACACCGGTCCGGGGCCCTTTAGGCTGGCGAATGGAGCCACGGGAAGTCGCCGATTCGCCGGTTCAAAAAGGGGACTGAGCAGAGAACCAGGACAGTAGATTCCAGGGCCAAAAAAAAAAAAAAAAAAAAGCACCACAAACCTCAGTGCCGCTGTTTAAGCCAGCACAGTGAGTGGCCGCAGGGGAAAACAAACAGACCCCGGCGCCTCTTCAACAGGCGACTGGAACACCAACTTAAAAAAAGCTCTGAGGCAGGGAGCCAGGCGATCAGGCTCGGCTGGCCCCACCCCCACAAAAGAACAGCAACCAGAAACTCTGGATTGAGAGTTTCACAGCAAGCACAGCTGAACCCGGGACAGTCCAGCTCTGTGGGGGAGGGGCGTCCGCCATTACCGAGGCAGCCCGCCATTACTGAGGCAGCCTGCCATTGCCAAGGCAACCCGCCACAGCAGAGACTCCGCCTCAACAGAGGCGGGCCACCATCACCAAAGCAGTTCTAACTACACCCATATAAACAGGACTGCAGGGAAGTTCACTCAGCAGCTGGGCGGAGCCCACAGCAGCTCAGCAAAGCCTCTATAGGCCGACAGTGACTAGGCTGCCTCCTTGCTGGGCTTGGCAGGTCTGAAGGAAAAAAAAAAAAAAAAGCGGCGGCAGCATAACAGAAACTCATAAATAAAGCCCTAAATCCCTGGGACAGAGCACCTGGGAACAAAAAGCAGTTTATGAGTTCTGCTGCAGCAGACCTAAAAGTACCTGCCCAGCAGCTCTGAATGAACAACAACAGAGCTCACAGCTCACCATTTGAGCTCCTATAAAGAAGAGACCGTCTCCTCAAGCAGCTACCTGACCCCCATATATCCAAAGAGACGCCTCATAAAAGAGATCAGATTGACACTAGGCGGGTATCCTTCTGGGACAAAGATAGCAGAAGAAGAAAACTGGTAACAACCCTTGCTGTTCAGCAGCTGCTGCAGGTGAACCCCAGGCAAGCAGGGCCTGGAGTGAACCTCAGCAGACCTACAGCAGAGGGGCCAGACTGTCAGAGGGAAAACCAAGAAACAGAAATAACCTCATCATCAACAAACAGAACGTCAATCTGAAAGATTTCAGACCCAATCTGAAAGCCAGCAACTACAAAGTCGACAGGTGGATAAATCCTTAAAGATGGGAAGAAACCAGCGCAAAAAGGATGAAAACACCCGAAACCAGAACACCTCTCCTCCTACAAGGGATCACAACTCCTCACCAGCAAGGGAACAAGGTTGGAGGGAGAACGAGTGTGATGAAATGACAGAATCAGACTTCAGAAGGTGGGTAGTAAGAAACTTCTGTGAACTTAAAGAACATGTTCTAACCAAATGCCAAGAAACTAAGAACCTTGAAAAAAGATTTGACGAACTGCTAACAAGAATGGACAAAATAGAAAGGAATATAAGTGAATTGATGGAGCTGAAAAATGCAACATGAGAACTTCGTGAAGCATGCACAAGTATCAACAGCCGAATGGACCAAGCAGAAGAAAGGATATCAGGTCGAAGATCAACTCAATGAAATAAAACGAGAAGGCAAGACTGGAGAAAAAGGGGTAAAAAGGAATGAACAAACTCTCCAAGAAATGTGGGACTATGTGAAAAGACCTAATCTACGTTTGATAGGTGTACCTGAATGCGACGAAGAGAATGAATCCAAGCTGGAAAATACTCTTCAGGATATCATCCAGGAAAACTTCCCCAACCTAGCAAGGCAGGCAAACATTCAAGTCCAGGAAATACAGAGAACACCACAAAGATATTCGTCAAGAAGAGCAACCCCAAGGCACATAATCGTCAGATTCACCAGGGTTGAAATGAAGGAGAAAATAGTAAGGGCAGCCAGAGAGAAAGGTCGGGTTACCCACAAAGGGAAGCCCATCAGACTCACAGCAGATCTCTCAGCAGAAACCCTACAAACCAGAAGAGAGTGGGGGCCAATATTCAACATCCTTAAAGAAAAGAACTTTCAACCCAGAATCTCCTATCCAGCCAAACTAAGCTTCATAAGTGAAGGAAAAATAAAATCCTTTGGGAACATGCAAGTACTCAGAGATTTCATCACCACCAGGCCAGCTCTACAAGAGCTCCTGAAAGAGGCTCTACACATATAAAGGAACAACAAGTACCAGCTCAACTAAAGGGCAAAAGAGCCAGCTAGCGCCAAAATGGCAGTATCAAATTCACACATAACAATATTAACCCTAAATGTAAATGGACTAAATGCCCCAATCAAAAGACACAGACTGACAAATTGGATAAAAAGACAAAACCCATCAGTGTGCTGTATCCAGGAAACCCATCTCACATGCAAGGATACACAAAGGCTCAAAATAAATGGATGGAGGAAGATTTACCAAGCAAATGGAGAGCAAAAAAAAAAAGCAGGAGTTGCAATTCTCATCTCTGATAAATTAGACTTTAAAGCAACTAAGATCATAAGAGACAAAGAGGGACATTACATAATGGTAAAAGGATCAATGCAACAAGAAGAGCTAACGATCCTAAATATATATGCACCCAATACAGGAGCACCCAGATACATAAGGCAAGTTCTTAATGACTTACAAAGAGACTTAGACTCCCATACAATAATAGTGGGAGACTTTAACACCCCATTGTCAACATTAGACAGATCAACCAGACAGAAAATTAACAAGGATATCCAGGACTTGAACTCAGACCTGGACCAAGCAAACCTAATAGACATTTACAGAACTCTCCACCCCAAATCCACAGAATATACATTCTTCTCAGCACCACATCACACCTACTCTAAAATTGACCACATAATTGGGAGTAAATCACTCCTCAGCAAATGCAAAAGAACGGAAATCGTAACAAACAGTCTCTCAGACCACAGTGCAATCAAGTTAGAACTCAGAATTCAAAAACTAACCCAGAACCACACAGCTTCATGGAAACTGAACAACTTGCTCTTGAATGTTGACTGGATAAACAATGAAATGAAGGCAGAAATAAAGATGTTCTTCAAAACCAATGAGAACGAAGACACAACATACCAGAATCTCTGGGACACATTTAAAGCAGTCTCTAGAGGAAAATATATAGCAATAAGTGCCCACATGAGAAGCAAGGAGAGATCAAACATTGACACCCTATCGTCAAAACTGAAAGAGCTAGAGGAGCAAGATCAAAAAAACTCAAAGTCTTGCAGAAGACAAGAAATAGCTAAGATCAGAGCAGAACTGAAGGAGATAGAGACACAAAAAACCCTTCAAAAAATCAATAAATCCAGGAGCTGGTTTTTTGAAAAGATCAACAAAATAGACAGACCACTAGCCAGATTAATAAAAAAGAAAAGAGAGAATAACCAAATTGATGCAATAAAAAACGATAAAGGGGATATCACCACAGATTCCACAGAAATTCAAACCATCATCAGAGATTATTACAAACAACTCTATGCACACAAACTAATAAACCTGGAAGAAATGGATAAATTCCTGGACACTTGCCTCCTGCCAAGCCTAAACCAGGAAGAAGCCGAAACCCTGAACAGACCCATAACAAGGTCTGAAGTTGAGGCAGCAATTAAGAGCTTACCACCCAAAAAAAGCCCAGGTCCAGATGGGTTCACAGCTGAATTCTACCAGACATACAAAGAGGAGCTGGTACCATTTCTTCTGAAACTATTCCAAACAATACAAAAAGAGGGAATTCTTCCCAAATCATTTTATGACACCAACATCATCCTGATTCCAAAACCCGGCAGAGACTCAACAAGAAAAGAAAACTTCAGGCCAATATCCATGATGAACATAGATGCAAAAATCTTCAATAAAATACTGACAAGCCGATTGCAACAGCACATCAAAAAGCTTATCCACCATGATCAAGTAGGCTTCATCCCGGGGATGCAAGGCTGGTTCAACATACGCAAGTCTATAAACGTAATTCACCACATAAACAGAACCAAAGACAAAAACCACATGATTATCTCAATTGATGCAGAGAAGGCCTTTGACAAAATTCCACAGCCCTTTATGCTAAAAACCCTCAATAAGCTAGGTATCGATGGAACGTATCTCAAAATAATAAAAGCTATTTATGACAAACCAACAGCCAATATCATACTGAATGGGCAAAAACTGGAAGCATTCCCCTTGAAATGTGGCACCAGACAAGGATGCCCGCTCTCACCACTG
>NW_022442436.1:0-4488 GCF_009761245.1 Sapajus apella
TTAAGCTCCCCAATGTGCTATAAAGGTCATTTTGCCCTGGTCCTGTCGGCCTTTCCAGCCGTAACTTCTGTCCCCTTCTCCCTATGCACCATATACTACAGATGTCCACATATTTTGTAACTCCTTATACCTTACCTCTTTCATGCTTTCCTAACTTAATGCATGCCATTCTTTAGGCCTACAATGCCCTTTCTCCTGTCCTTGTGAAAATAATTTCTCTTATGCATTAGGCTCAAACATTTCCTCCTCTCCAGAGTCTCCCTCTTCCATGCAGGAAAAAATCAAGTTTCTCCTATTTTGTTATAGCACTTTACCACATGTATTTGCCCATATTCCTTTCCTAACTCCCCGGCACCCCTCCCCCAACCTTAGATTTATGTATTCCTTGAGAGTAGAGAGAGTATGTGTCCATCTTTGTATTTCTAACATCAAGCACTGCCTGTTACCTGGATAGCAGTGATTCAATACCTGGATGTTCACTGTGCTGCTGATTGGCTTATTGACCTCACTACGTAGTTTGTTACTTACATACACCGTGATTACTCCAGAAATACGTTTGCCCTCTCTGCTGAATTATAAGCTACTTGATAAAGGGGCTCTATCTATTACTCATACAGTATTAACCTGATAAAAGTTAATTTTATATGTATATATGTACATTTCCAGGTTTCATCCACTTGGTTCAACCAAAAAGCCCATCTTCCTGGTAAAGAGTATCTGGTACAGTCAAAGGATTCCCGTCTGTGTGGGCTCTGCCTTTTACTAAGTCATATGCAACAGGACTGAGTATTATCCAAGTTGCAGACTTTGGATCTGTCCCAGAAAGGAACACAGTGACTAGTATGAAAGATTTTGTTTGGACACTTTAGATATAGAGAAAGAATACATGTATTTTATTGGTCATCCTTTAACAATATTTATTGTGGTCTACAGAGTGAAAAAATATAGACATTAGCTACAATCTCAGAGTCAAAAATAAGAGGTCAATGTCTGTTATAACTTTTTTAAAATTTTTGTGAAGAAATTATTATGTAAGTTATGTTTTTTTGCCATCATTTTAATTAGAAGAATATGTACATTTTTTATATTCCATGTATGAAATGATCCCATAATGCAGTTAATGTACATTTGAAGAAGTATTAGTTCTTTAGGAGGAAAAAATTATTTTACATTTCAGTATAAGGAAATATAAGCATATATAGTTGTTTCATGTTGCTTATATTAATCTGTCACCACATATTTACATGTCTAAAACTTCTTTAGCTACTGCTTATTTGGATTATGATTGATAGTTACAGAGAGTGGCTACATAACCATTTCAGTCCTTTTCTATTGGGCTATTTTTTAAATGCTTAATAAAACAGTCTTTCTTTCACTCTGCTACTCTCCAGAGAGATGGAAAGCCTGATCCTGATTGGAGGACATCATTAAAACAGTGGGAGGCACTGTCAATTTATCCATTTAGCACTATTGATTGTGAAAAGTCTCTTTTAGCCATTTTGTTGAGACTCAGGGTAAGTCTATGCTTAGATAAAAGAGAAAACTGTATGTGAAGACTTGAAAGCTCCTTTGACATCTATGACATCTATGGAATAAGACTCCAACCCAGAAGGCAGGCAGATGGCAATTTTCCCCCATTTTCAAAAGCTTTATTTTAAAATAATTTTATACTTATTGAAAAGTTGCAAAAATAGTACAGAGAGTTCACTAAATATACTCTTCACTCATTTTCCCTTAATACTAGGAAATTAACTTTGGAAAAATACTATTAACTAACCTTGGTATCTTATTAGAGTTCACTAATTATTTTTTTTCTTCATCTAATGTCCTTTTACAATTCTAGAATCTGATCCAGGATCTTATACTGTATTTAGTTTTGTTGTTTCTTTAGTCTATTCCAATTTATGATAGTTCCTAATTTCTTCCTTGTCTTTTATGATCTTGATACCTTTAATAAGTTCTTTCCAGATATTTTGTATGATATCTATCAATTGAGGTTTTACAGGTACTTTCTCATCATTAGATTGAGGTTATACACTTCTAGTGGGGGATACTACAGAAGTAGTGTTTCACCCTTCTCAGCGAATCGTATTGGGGCTACATGATAGCTATACACATATGTATTATTACTGGTGACATTAACCTTGATCCCTTGGTTAAGATAATGTCTACTGGGTTTCTCTACTCTGAAGGGCCTATATTTCTATTTCTAATTGATAAATATCTTGGGGAAGATACTCTGAGTTAATGCTAACATCCTATTTCTCCTCAAACATTTGAACAGTGATTTTAGTGTTAATTGGTGGATGTTGCCTGCAACTGTGGTATTTCCCTAATGGTGATTTTGTATTTCCCTCAGATGACAATTATTTTTGTGTCTTCTTTCCCTAAGAGTACATATTTCTACCTATACCTAGATTCCGAGGGAAAAGTCTAATTAAAAGTTGATGTATTTGCAAAATTTATTACTGCCTAAATTTTTTAATGCTGCTCATTTTAGCCTGTCTTAGTCTTGTCTATCTATGTATCTATCTTATCTACCTGCCCACCTACCTATCCATCTACCTGTCTATCCATTTATAAATTCATATTAATAAATCCATGACAATAGAAGATCAAATTAATCAACTCATATTATTTACTAGACTATTATGGCTGATAAATATATATCTCTCATCTTTCCATATTGTCTGTGTAAATGTTGTGGCTTTTTCACCCCCATGATACATACCATGGCACCTAAGAAGAAAGCACATGTCTAATGTTACAGGTGTTTTGCTTGGGGAATGGGAGGGAGTGGTGCCCAGCAGGTTCTTCTCTCTGGTTTTTCAGCTAGTGGGAAGGAGTATTACAGCACTTTTACTCCTGCCACCCACAGCTTGGCGAGCAGGAGCACTATAGCTCTTTCACTCCTGCAGTTCAGCATGTTCCGGGTTCTTGTCCTGCAACCAAGAGGAATAAGGTACACGAACACTGGAGAGTGAGGGAGACAGAGTAGAATTTTATTAAGTGACAGAAAGAAAGCTCTCAGCATCAAGAAAGGACTCAAAAGTAGGTAGCCATCTGTAAGGATGAGTCCAGAGATTTTTATGGACTTAAAATCAGGAGTACAGGCTGATTGGTCCGTAGGTGTGTTTGGAAAAAGCACCATTCAATCGGTTAAAAGGCATCATTCAGAAGAACCAATCTAGAGGGAGTGTGGATAAGATGGGGATGGAAGTTCTCACTCTGGTCATGGGTTCTATCTGGAACTGGCAGCTCGGTTTTCAGGCTTTAAGCTATCATTGGCTTGAAGAAGGCCGAGTTTCACCAGGGATCTGTTTCTGTCTACCTAGGAATTTGTCTGTCTCCTGTCACTATGATAAGGAGATGTGGCACATATTTATGCTTTAAAGGCTTATTGGAGTCTTAGAAGTTAATACAAAAAAAGAAATTAAAATAACTAAGCTGTTTCTATTTTACGTCTGCTAAAATTATCACCTCTCCCCTTTATTATCTGAAGAGTCAAACCTCTTTCTTAGTTAACTAATGTCATTGCCAAAAGTTATAGGCATGAGGAAAGGAAAGAAAGACGGTACGTTTGTTTGGGACATAGTTCACATATACAAGTGGTCAAAACAAGAAAAAAAAAAATTCCAATAATAAAACTGGAATTCTCCAGATATTTTCGATACCATGGCACCTAAGAAGAAAGCACACATCTAATGCTACAGGTGTTTTCCTTGGTTTATTGCAGTTGGTTTTCTTCTTTTTGTTAAGTACATAGACCAGAAGATCAAAAGAAACAAATCTAAACACCAAATAAATGCAATCAATACATAAATATATAACACAAGTTCACACAAATTTTCACAATCCAGATATAACCATATTAACATTTTGTTGTACCTGTTTACCTATGTATTTCTCTTTTATAACTATGAACTTAGAAATACATAAAAAATTTAGTTCAATATCTTCATTTTCCATTGTTTCAGCAAAAATGGCTTGACTGTATTTGCCTTATTTGGAGGTATAGATCTATTAAGATGCCATATCAGAAAAGCATATCAGTTTCAAATATAAACACCAAATAAAAAAGAATCAGATCTTAAAAACGGAAGACTTCAAAACTTCATAATTAACTGCACTCCATATGGAAAATGTTATTGGCAAGTTCTAAGATAGGTAGGAGCAACAATGTATTTATTTAACAATGGTTATTTCTTCTCTTAAGCAAATGCAAGGAGGCCAACTAGTATATGAGAAAAAGATATGCACATATATATGTGTATATGTATATATATGCATATATAGAAACTGTATTCTATTTCAATATATGATATACTATCTATATATCTTACATATATGCATATGAATATGTGCACATATGTGTGTGTATATATATGTGTATATGTATATATATGCATATATAGAAACTATATTCTATTGAAATATATGATATACTATCTATATATCTTACATATATGCATATGAATATGTGCACAT
>NW_022442437.1:0-388 GCF_009761245.1 Sapajus apella
TTATTCAACTGTTACATTCACACAATTGTTTAACTCTGTAAGTTTAATATACACCTTGACAATCATTCTGCAACATTGCTCCGTTTTTGTTTTAGAGCCAGATAGTTCTCATTACACTGTATACTCCCATTCACTCAAGAATATCGACACGCAGCTTTTTGAGGAAACGTGTTTCTAACTCGCTGAATCGAAACATACATGCAACTTCCTAAGGTCAACGAACACACGACAGAGCATTTGGAATAGACGTTTCTCCTGTGGTTTAGACGCGATCTTACCCCTGATTTTTATGAGCCTGATTATGGCTGGAAATATCTCTTTCCAGATTCTCCAAAGAAAGGTTTTCTGAACTGCTACATTCACAAATCTGTTTAACTCTATATGATGA
>NW_022442437.1:488-2279 GCF_009761245.1 Sapajus apella
GTATATTGCTGGAAATATCTCTTTCCAGATTCTCCAAAGAAAGGGTTATTCAACTGTTACATTCACACAATTGTTTAACTCTGTAAGTTTAATATACACCTTGACAATCATTCTGCAACATTGCTGCGTTTTTGTTTTAGAGCCAGATATTTCTCATTACACTGTATACTCCCATTCACTCAAGAATATCGACACGCAGCTTTTTGAGGAAACGTGTTTCTAACTCGCTGAATCGAAACATACATGCAACTTCCTAAGGTCAACGAACACACGACAGAGCATTTGGAATAGACGTTTCTCTTGTGGTTTAGACGCGATCTTACCCCTGATTTTTATGAGCCTGATTATGGCTGGAAATATCTCTTTCCAGATTCTCCAAAGAAAGGTTTTCTGAACTGCTACATTCACAAATCTGTTTAACTCTATGTGATGAATATACATCTTGACAATCATTCAACTACATAGCTCCGTTTTTGTTTTAGAGCCAGATATTTTTCATTACACCCAATATTCTGATTCACTCAGGAATATCCAAAGGCAGCTTTTAGAAGAAACGTGTTTCTAATTCGCTGAATCTAAACATAGATGCAACTTCCGAAGGTGAACGAACACATAAGAGAGCAGTTTGAATGAGATGCTTCTCCTGTGGTTTAGACGCGATCTTACCGCTAATTCTTAGGAGCCTCTATATGGCTGGAAATATCTCTTTCCAGATTCTCCAAAGAAAGGTGTTCTGAACTGCTACAGTCACATATCTGTTTAACTCTCTAAGTTGAATATACACCTTGACAGTCATTCTGATACATAGCTCCGTTTTTGTTTTAGAGCCTGATATTTCTCATGAAACCCTATACTCCCATTCACTCAGGAATATTCAAACGCCGCTTTTTGGAGAAACGTGTTTCTCACTCGCTGAATCTAAACATAGATGCAACTTCCAAAGGCTAACGAACACACAGCGGAGCAGTTTGAAAGACACGTTTCTCCTGTGATTTAGAAGAGATCTTAAAGCTAATTCTTAGGAGACTGTATATGGCTGGAAATATCCCTTTCCAGATTCTCCAAAGAAAGGGTTAGTGAACTGGTACATTCACACAATTGTTTAGCTCTGCAAGTTTAATTTACACATTGACAATCATTCTGCTACATAGCTCCGTTGCTGTTTTAGAGCCCGATATTTCTCATTACACCCTATACTCCCATTCACTGAGCAATATCCAAACGCAACTTTTTGGAAAAACGTGTTTCTAACTCGCTGAATGTAAACATAGATGCAACTTCCGAAGGTGAACCAACACATAGCAGAGCAGTTTGAAAGAGAAGTTTGTAATATGATTTAGACGCGATCTTATAGCTAATTCTTAAGAGTCTGTATATGGCTGGAAATATCTCTTTCCAGATTATCCAAGGAAAGGGTTTCTGAACTGCTGCATTCACACATCTGTCTAACCCTGTAAGTTGAATACACTCTTTGACAATCATTGTTATACAAAGCTCCATTTTTGCTTTAAAGCCAGATATTTTTCATTATACCCTAAACTCCCAAAAACCCAGGAATATCCAAAAGCCCCTTTTAGAAGAAACGTGTTTCTAACTCGCTGAATCTAAACTTAGATGCAACTTCCGAAGGTGAACCAACACACAGTGGAGCGGTTTGAAAGAGACGTTTCTCGTATGATTTACATGCGATCTTATAGCTAATTCTTAAGAGTCTGTAAATGGCTGGAAATATCTCTTTCCAGATTCTCCAAAGAAAGTGTTGGTGAACTGCTACATTCACACAATTGTTTA
>NW_022442437.1:2379-4487 GCF_009761245.1 Sapajus apella
GGAAATATCTCTTTCCAGATTCTCCAAAGAAAGTGTTGGTGAACTGCTGCATTCACACAATTGTTTAACTCTGTAAGTTTAATATACACCTTGACAATCATTCTGCTACATAGCTCCGTTTTTGTTTTGGAGCCAGATATTTCTCATTACACCCTATACTCCCATTCACTCAGCAATATCCAAACGCAGCTCTTTGGAGAAACGTGTTTCTAACTCGCTGAATGTAAACATAGATGCAACTTCCGAAGGTGAACCAACACATAGCAGAGCAGTTTGAAAGAGAAGTTTGTAATGTGATTTAGACGTGATCTTATAGCTAATTCTTAAGAGTCTGTATATTGCTGGAAATATCTCTTTCCCGATTCTCCAAAGAAAGGGTTATTCAACTGCTACATTCACACAATTGTTTAACTCTGTAAGTTTAATATACACTTTGACAATCATTTTGCTATATGGCTCCGTTTTGTTTTATAGCCCAATAATTCTCATTACAACCTATACTGCCATTCACTCTGGAACATCCTAACACCACTGTTTGGAGAAACGTGTTTCTAACTCGCTGAATCTAAACATACATGCAACTTCCGAAGGTGAACGTCCACTCAGCAGATCAGTTTGAAAGAGACGTTTCTAATGTGATTTAGACGCGATCTTATAGCTAATTCTTAAGAGTCTGTATATTGCTGGAAATATCTCTTTCCAGATTCTCCAAGGAAAGGGTTTCTGAACTGCTACATTCACACATCTGTCTAACCCTGTAAGTTGAATACACACATTGACAATCATTGTTATACAAAGCTCCATTTTTGTTTTAAAGCCAGATATTTTTCATTATACCCTAAACTCCCAATAACCCAGGAATATCCAAAAGCACCTTTTAGAAGAAACGTGTTTATAAATCGCTGAATCTATACATAGATGCAACTTCCGAAGGTGAACCAACACACAGTGGAGCAGTTTGAAAGAGACGTTTCTCGTATGATTTACATGCGATCTTAAAGCTAATTCTTAAGAGCCTGTAAATGGCTGGAAATATGTCTTTCCAGATTCTCCAAAGAAAGTGTTGGTGAACTGCTACATTCACACAATTGCTTAACTCTGTAAGTTTAATATACACCTTGACACTCTTTCTGCTACATAGCTCCGTTTTTGTTTTAGAGCCAGATATTACTCATTAAACCCTATACTCCCATTCACTCAGGAATATCCAAACGCAGCTTTTTGGAGAAACGTGTTTCTAACTCGCAGAACCTAAACATAGATGCAACTTCCGAAGGTGAACAAACACACAGTGGAGCAGTTTGAAAGAGAGGTTTCTCGTGGGATTTAGATGCGATCTTAAAGCTAATCTTTACGAGTCTGTATACGGCTGGAAATAAGTCTTTCCAGATTATGCAAAGAAAAGGTTAGTGAACTGCTACATTCACGCAATTGTTTACCTGGGTACGCTTAATATACACCTTGACAATCATTCTGCTACATAGCTCCGCTTTTGTTTTTGAGCCAGTTATTTCTCATTGCACCCATTATTCCCATTCACGCATGAATATACAAACGCAGCTTTTAGAAGAAACGTGTTTCTAACTCGCTGAATCTAAACATGGATGCAACTTCCGAAGGTGAACGAACACATAAGAGACCAGTTTGAATGAGACGATTCTCCTGCGGTTTAGACGCGATCTTACCGCTAATTCTTAGGAGCCTGTATATGGCTGGAAATAACTCTTTCCAGATTCTCCAAAGAAAGGTTTTCTGAACTGCTACATTCACATATCTGTTTAACTCTCTAAGTTGAATATATACCTTGACAATCATACTGCTACATAGCTCCGTTTTTGTTTTAGAGCCAGATATTTCTCATTGCACTGTATACTCCCTTTCACTCAAGAATATCGACACGCAGCTTTTTGAAGAAACGTGTTTCCAACTCGCTGAATCGAAATATAGATG
This sequence comes from Sapajus apella, assembly GCF_009761245.1. Taxonomy (NCBI): domain Eukaryota; kingdom Metazoa; phylum Chordata; class Mammalia; order Primates; family Cebidae; genus Sapajus; species Sapajus apella. The sequence goes on from NW_022442437.1 coordinate 4,330, forward strand.
CAACTTCCTAAGGTCAACGAACACACGGCAGAGCATTTGGAAGACACGTTTCTCCTGTGGTTTAGACGCGATCTTACCGGTAACTCTTAGGAGCTTATATATGGCTGGAAATATCTCTTTCCAGATTCTCCAAAGAAAGGTTTTTTGAACTGCTACAT
>NW_022442438.1:0-4485 GCF_009761245.1 Sapajus apella
TTAAGCTCCCCAATGTGCTATAAAGGTCATTTTGCCCTGGTCCTGTCAGCCTTTCCAGCCGTAACTTCTGTCCCCTTCTCCCTATGCACCATATACTACAGATGTCCACATATTTTGTAACTCCTTATACCTTACCTCTTTCATGCTTTCCTAACTTAATGCATGCCATTCTTTAGGCCTACAATGCCCTTTCTCCTGTCCTTGTGAAAATAATTTCTCTTATGCATTAGGCTCAAACATTTCCTCCTCTCCAGAGTCTCCCTCTTCCATGCAGGAAAAAATCAAGTTTCTCCTATTTTGTTATAGCACTTTACCACATGTATTTGCCCATATTCCTTTCCTAACTCCCCGGCACCCCTCCCCCAACCTTAGATTTATGTATTCCTTGAGAGTAGAGAGAGTATGTGTCCATCTTTGTATTTCTAACATCAAGCACTGCCTGTTACCTGGATAGCAGTGATTCAATACCTGGATGTTCACTGTGCTGCTGATTGGCTTATTGACCTCACTACGTAGTTTGTTACTTACATACACCGTGATTACTCCAGAAATACGTTTGCCCTCTCTGCTGAATTATAAGCTACTTGATAAAGGGGCTCTATCTATTACTCATACAGTATTAACCTGATAAAAGTTAATTTTATATGTATATATGTACATTTCCAGGTTTCATCCACTTGGTTCAACCAAAAAGCCCATCTTCCTGGTAAAGAGTATCTGGTACAGTCAAAGGATTCCCGTCTGTGTGGGCTCTGCCTTTTACTAAGTCATATGCAACAGGACTGAGTATTATCCAAGTTGCAGACTTTGGATCTGTCCCAGAAAGGAACACAGTGACTAGTATGAAAGATTTTGTTTGGACACTTTAGATATAGAGAAAGAATACATGTATTTTATTGGTCATCCTTTAACAATATTTATTGTGGTCTACAGAGTGAAAAAATATAGACATTAGCTACAATCTCAGAGTCAAAAATAAGAGGTCAATGTCTGTTATAACTTTTTTAAAATTTTTGTGAAGAAATTATGTAAGTTATGTTTTTTTGCCATCATTTTAATTAGAAGAATATGTACATTTTTTATATTCCATGTATGAAATGATCCCATAATGCAGTTAATGTACATTTGAAGAAGTATTAGTTCTTTAGGAGGAAAAAATTATTTTACATTTCAGTATAAGGAAATATAAGCATATATAGTTGTTTCATGTTGCTTATATTAATCTGTCACCACATATTTACATGTCTAAAACTTCTTTAGCTACTGCTTATTTGGATTATGATTGATAGTTACAGAGAGTGGCTACATAACCATTTCAGTCCTTTTCTATTGGGCTATTTTTTAAATGCTTAATAAAACAGTCTTTCTTTCACTCTGCTACTCTCCAGAGAGATGGAAAGCCTGATCCTGATTGGAGGACATCATTAAAACAGTGGGAGGCACTGTCAATTTATCCATTTAGCACTATTGATTGTGAAAAGTCTCTTTTAGCCATTTTGTTGAGACTCAGGGTAAGTCTATGCTTAGATAAAAGAGAAAACTGTATGTGAAGACTTGAAAGCTCCTTTGACATCTATGACATCTATGGAATAAGACTCCAACCCAGAAGGCAGGCAGATGGCAATTTTCCCCCATTTTCAAAAGCTTTATTTTAAAATAATTTTATACTTATTGAAAAGTTGCAAAAATAGTACAGAGAGTTCACTAAATATACTCTTCACTCATTTTCCCTTAATACTAGGAAATTAACTTTGGAAAAATACTATTAACTAACCTTGGTATCTTATTAGAGTTCACTAATTATTTTTTTTCTTCATCTAATGTCCTTTTACAATTCTAGAATCTGATCCAGGATCTTATACTGTATTTAGTTTTGTTGTTTCTTTAGTCTATTCCAATTTATGATAGTTCCTAATTTCTTCCTTGTCTTTTATGATCTTGATACCTTTAATAAGTTCTTTCCAGATATTTTGTATGATATCTATCAATTGAGGTTTTACAGGTACTTTCTCATCATTAGATTGAGGTTATACACTTCTAGTGGGGGATACTACAGAAGTAGTGTTTCACCCTTCTCAGCGAATCGTATTGGGGCTACATGATAGCTATACACATATGTATTATTACTGGTGACATTAACCTTGATCCCTTGGTTAAGATAATGTCTACTGGGTTTCTCTACTCTGAAGGGCCTATATTTCTATTTCTAATTGATAAATATCTTGGGGAAGATACTCTGAGTTAATGCTAACATCCTATTTCTCCTCAAACATTTGAACAGTGATTTTAGTGTTAATTGGTGGATGTTGCCTGCAACTGTGGTATTTCCCTAATGGTGATTTTGTATTTCCCTCAGATGACAATTATTTTTGTGTCTTCTTTCCCTAAGAGTACATATTTCTACCTATACCTAGATTCCGAGGGAAAAGTCTAATTAAAAGTTGATGTATTTGCAAAATTTATTACTGCCTAAATTTTTTAATGCTGCTCATTTTAGCCTGTCTTAGTCTTGTCTATCTATGTATCTATCTTATCTACCTGCCCACCTACCTATCCATCTACCTGTCTATCCATTTATAAATTCATATTAATAAATCCATGACAATAGAAGATCAAATTAATCAACTCATATTATTTACTAGACTATTATGGCTGATAAATATATATCTCTCATCTTTCCATATTGTCTGTGTAAATGTTGTGGCTTTTTCACCCCCATGATACATACCATGGCACCTAAGAAGAAAGCACATGTCTAATGTTACAGGTGTTTTGCTTGGGGAATGGGAGGGAGTGGTGCCCAGCAGGTTCTTCTCTCTGGTTTTTCAGCTAGTGGGAAGGAGTATTACAGCACTTTTACTCCTGCCACCCACAGCTTGGCGAGCAGGAGCACTATAGCTCTTTCACTCCTGCAGTTCAGCATGTTCCGGGTTCTTGTCCTGCAACCAAGAGGAATAAGGTACACGAACACTGGAGAGTGAGGGAGACAGAGTAGAATTTTATTAAGTGACAGAAAGAAAGCTCTCAGCATCAAGAAAGGACTCAAAAGTAGGTAGCCATCTGTAAGGATGAGTCCAGAGATTTTTATGGACTTAAAATCAGGAGTACAGGCTGATTGGTCCGTAGGTGTGTTTGGAAAAAGCACCATTCAATCGGTTAAAAGGCATCATTCAGAAGAACCAATCTAGAGGGAGTGTGGATAAGATGGGGATGGAAGTTCTCACTCTGGTCATGGGTTCTATCTGGAACTGGCAGCTCGGTTTTCAGGCTTTAAGCTATCATTGGCTTGAAGAAGGCCGAGTTTCACCAGGGATCTGTTTCTGTCTACCTAGGAATTTGTCTGTCTCCTGTCACTATGATAAGGAGATGTGGCACATATTTATGCTTTAAAGGCTTATTGGAGTCTTAGAAGTTAATACAAAAAAAGAAATTAAAATAACTAAGCTGTTTCTATTTTACGTCTGCTAAAATTATCACCTCTCCCCTTTATTATCTGAAGAGTCAAACCTCTTTCTTAGTTAACTAATGTCATTGCCAAAAGTTATAGGCATGAGGAAAGGAAAGAAAGACGGTACGTTTGTTTGGGACATAGTTCACATATACAAGTGGTCAAAACAAGAAAAAAAAAAATTCCAATAATAAAACTGGAATTCTCCAGATATTTTCGATACCATGGCACCTAAGAAGAAAGCACACATCTAATGCTACAGGTGTTTTCCTTGGTTTATTGCAGTTGGTTTTCTTCTTTTTGTTAAGTACATAGACCAGAAGATCAAAAGAAACAAATCTAAACACCAAATAAATGCAATCAATACATAAATATATAACACAAGTTCACACAAATTTTCACAATCCAGATATAACCATATTAACATTTTGTTGTACCTGTTTACCTATGTATTTCTCTTTTATAACTATGAACTTAGAAATACATAAAAAATTTAGTTCAATATCTTCATTTTCCATTGTTTCAGCAAAAATGGCTTGACTGTATTTGCCTTATTTGGAGGTATAGATCTATTAAGATGCCATATCAGAAAAGCATATCAGTTTCAAATATAAACACCAAATAAAAAAGAATCAGATCTTAAAAACGGAAGACTTCAAAACTTCATAATTAACTGCACTCCATATGGAAAATGTTATTGGCAAGTTCTAAGATAGGTAGGAGCAACAATGTATTTATTTAACAATGGTTATTTCTTCTCTTAAGCAAATGCAAGGAGGCCAACTAGTATATGAGAAAAAGATATGCACATATATATGTGTATATGTATATATATGCATATATAGAAACTGTATTCTATTTCAATATATGATATACTATCTATATATCTTACATATATGCATATGAATATGTGCACATATGTGTGTGTATATATATGTGTATATGTATATATATGCATATATAGAAACTATATTCTATTGAAATATATGATATACTATCTATATATCTTACATATATGCATATGAATATGTGCACAT
>NW_022442439.1:0-4484 GCF_009761245.1 Sapajus apella
TTAAAACACAGGAGAAACGTCTATTTCAAACTGCTCTGCTTTGTGTTCGCTCACCTAAGGAAGTTGCATCTGTGTTTAGATTCAGCGAGTTACAAAAACGTTTCTTCTAAAATCTGCATTTGGATATTCCAGAGTGACTGAGACTATAGGCTGTAATGAGAAATATCTTGCTCTAAAAGAAAAACACAGCTATATAGCAGAATGGTTGTCAAGCTGTATAATCAGTTTACAGAGTTAAGCTGATGTGTGTGCGCAGCAGTTCAGAAATCTTTTCTTTGGAGAATCTGGAAACAGATATTTCCACCAGCATACAGGCACATCAGAACTGGAAGTAACACTGCCTTGAAATACATCAGAAACGTCTAGTTCAAACTGCTTTGCTTTGTGTTCGCTCACCTTAGGAAGTTGCGTCTATGTTTAGCTTCAGCTTGTTAGAAACACTTTTCTTCTAAAAGCTGCGTTTGGATATTCTAGAGAGAATGAGACTATAGGTTCTAATGAGAAATACCTTGCTCTAAAACAAAAACGCAGCTATCAAGGAGAATGGTTGTGAAGCTGTACAATAAACTTACAGAGTTAAAGTGATGGGTGTGTGCAGTAGTTAAGAAATCTTTTCTTTGGAGAATCTGGTATTTTAAGCCATATACAGTCATATGAGAACGAGAAGTAAGACTGTGATTAAAACACAGCGGAAACGTCTATTTCAAACTGCTCTGCTTTGTGTTCGTTTACCTTAGGAAGTTGCATCTATGTTTAGATACAGCCAGTTAGAAAACCGTTTCTTCTAAAAGCTGAGTTTCGATATTCCAGAGTGAATGAGACTATAGGCTGTAATGAGAAATATTTGGCAATAAAACAAAAACGCAGCTCTCTAGCAGAATCGTTGTCAAGCTGTACACTCAACTTACAGAGTTAAACTGATGTGTGTGTGCAGCAGTTCAGAAATCCTTTCTTTGGAGAACCTGGAAACAGATATTTCCAGCCATGTACAGGTATATAAAAACTCGCCATAAGACTGCGTTTAAAACTCGGGGAAAAGTCTAGTTCAAACTGCTCTGCTTTCTGTTCGTTCACCTTAAGAAGTTGCATCTTTGTTTAGATTCAGCGAGTTAGAAACACGTTTCTTCTGCAATCTGCGTTTGGATTTTCCTTAGTGAATGAGACTATAAGATGTAATCCGAAATAACTTGCTCTAAAACAAAAGCGCAGCTGTCTAGCAGAATGGTTGTCAAGCTGAAGAATCAACTTACAGAGTTAAAGTGATGTGTGTGTGCAGCAGTTCAGAAATCGTTTCTTTGGAGAATCTGGAAACAGATATTTCCAGCCATATGCAGGCATATAAGAACTTGCAGTAAGACTGCGTTTTAAACACAGGAGAAACATCTCTTTCAAACTGCTCTGTTTTGTGTTCACTCACCTTAGGAAGCTGCATCTATGTTTAGATTCAGAGAGTTAGAAAACCGTTTCTTCAAAAAGCTGAGTTTGGATATTCCAGAGTGAATGAGACTGATTTGTTTTACAAAAACGCAGCTATCTAGCAGAATCGTTGTCAAGCTCTACAATCAACTTACAGAGTTAAACTGATGTGTGTGTGCAGCAGCTAGAAATCTTTTCTTTGGAGAATATGGAAACAGATATTTCCAGCCATATACAGGCATATGAGAACTAACAGGAAGACTGCGTTAAAAACACAGTAGAAACGTCTGTTTCAAACTGCTCTGCTTTGTTTTCATTCACCTTAGGATGTTGCATCTATGTTTACATTCAGTGAGTAAGAAACAAGCTTCTTCTAAAAGCTGCATTTTGATATTCCACAGTGACTGAAACTATAGTCAGTAATGAGAAATATATTGCTCTAAAACAAAAACGCAGCTCTCTAGGAGAATGGTTGTTAAGCTGTAGAATCCATTTACAGAGTTAAACTAATGTGTGTGTGTAGCAGTTCAGAAACCCTTTCTTTGGAGAATCTGGAAACAGAAATTTCCTGCTGTATACATGCACATAAGAACTAGAAGCAACACTGAGTTTAAAACACGGGAGAAACGTCTACTTCAAACTGTTCTGCTTGGTGTTCGTTCATGGTAGGATGTTGCATCTATGTTTAGATTCAACGAGTTAGAAACACGTTTCTTGTAAAAGCTGTGTTTGGATATTCCGGAGTGAATGAGGCTATAAGCTGTAATGAGAAATATCTTGCTCTAACACAAAGAGGACCTATCTAGCAAAATGGTTGTTAACCTGAAGAATCAACTTACAGAGTTAAAGTGATCTGTGTGTGCAGCAGTTCAGAAATCTTTTCTTTGGAGAATCTGGAAACAGATATTTCCAGCCATTTACAGGCATATAAGAACTTGCAGTAAGACTGCATTTAAAACACAGTAGAAACGTCTACTTCAAACTGCTCTGCTTTGTGTTCGTTCACCATAGGAAGTTGCCTCTATGTTTAGATTCAGCGAGTCAGAAACACTTTTCTTTTGTAATCTGCGTTTGGATATTCCAGGGTGAATTAGACTATAGGATGTAATGAGAAATATCTTGCTCTAAAACAAAAACGCTGCTGTCTAGCCGAATGGTTGTCAATCTGTACAATCAACTTACAGATTTAAACTGATGTATGTGTGCAGCAGTTCAGAAATCGTTTCTTTGGAGAATCTGGAAACAGATATTTCCAGCCATATGCAGGCATATAAGTACTGGAAGTAAGACTGCGTTTAAAACACAGGAGAAACGAGTTGTTCAAACTGCTCTACTTGGTGTTCCTTCGCCTTAGGAAGTTCCATCTATGTTTAGATTCAGTGAGTTACAAACACGTTTCTTCTAAAAGCTGCGTTTGTATATACTAGAGTGAATGAGGCTACAGGCTGTAATGACAAATATCTTGCTCTAAAACAAAAGCGCAGCTATCTAGCAGAATGGTTGTCAAGCTGAAGAATCAACTTACAGAGCTAAAGTGATGTGTGTGTGCAGCAGTTCAGAAATCCTTTCTTTGGAGAATCTGGAAACAGATATTTCCAGCCTTATACAGGCATATAGAACTTCCAGTAAGACTGCATTTAAAACACAGGAGAAACGTCTATTTCAAACTGCTCTGCTTTGTGTTCGTTCACCTTAGGAAGTTGCCTCTATGTTTAGATTCAGCGAGTTAGAAACACCTTTCTTTTGTAATCTGCGTTTGGATATTCCAGAGTGAATTACACGATACGATGTAATGAGAAATATCTTGCTCTAAAACAAAAACGCTGCTATCTAGCAGAAAGGTTGTCAATCTGTAAAATCAACTTACAGAGCTAAACTGATGTGTGTGTGCAGCAGTTCAGAAATCGTTTCTTTGGAGAATCTGGAAACAGATATTTCCAGCCATATACAGGCATATAAGAACTGGCAGTAAGGCTGCGTTTTAAACACAGGAGAATCATCTCGTTCAAACTGCTCTGCTTTGTGTTCGTTCACCTTAGGTAGCTGGCTCTATGTTCAGAATGAGCGAGTTAGAAACACGTTTCTTCTAATAGCTGCGTTTGGATATGCCAGAGTGAATGAAACTATAGGCTGTAATGAGAAATATCTTGCTCTAAAACAAAAAAGCAGGTATCTAGCCGAATCGTTGTCAAACTCTGCAATCAACTTACAGAGTTAAACTGATGTGTGAGAGCAGCAGTTCAGAAATGCTTTCTTTGGAGAATCTGGAAACAGATATTTCCAGCCATATACAGGCATATAAGAACTAGCAGTAAGACTGCATTTAAAACACAGGAGAAACATCTCGTTCAAACTGCTCTGCTTTGTGTTTGCTCACCTTAGCAAGTGGCATCTATGTTCAGATTAAGCGAGTTAGAAACACGTTTCTTCTAAAAGCTGCGTTTGGATATTCCAGAGTCACTGAGACTATAGGCTATAAAGGGAAATATGTTGGTCTAAAACAAAAACGCAGCTATCTAGCAGAATGGTTGTGAAGCTGTACAATCACCTTACAGAGTTAAACTGATGTGTAAGTGCAGCAGTTCAGAAGTCTTTTCTTTGCACAATAGGGAAGGAGATATTTCCAGACGTATAGAGGCACATAAGAACTAGCAGTAAGACTGCGTTTAAAACACGGGAGAAACGTCTAGGTCAAACTGCTCTGCTTTGTGTTCGCTCAGCTTCGGAAGTTGCATTTATGTTTAGATTCAGCGAATTAGAAAAACGTTTTTTCTCAAAGCTGCCTTTGGATATTACAGAGTGATTTAGACTATAGGCTGTAATGAGAAATATCTTGGTCTAAAAAAAAAACGCAGCCATGTAACAGAATGGTTGTTAAGCTGTACAGTCATCTTACAGAGTTAAACTTATGTGTGTGTGCAGCAGTTGGGAAATCCGTTCTTTGGAGAATCTGGAAACAGATATTTTCAGTCATATTCAGGCATAGGAGTACAAGCAGTAATACTACGTATAAACACAGGAGAAACGCCTATTTCAAACTGCTCTGCTTTGTGTTCGTTCACCTTAGG
>NW_022442440.1:0-4484 GCF_009761245.1 Sapajus apella
GGAGTTTTGGAGGAGGAAATAAATTGATAGACACATACTATTTTTCTGGACAAATGAGAAAAGAAAGGTCCAAGAGAATACACAGTGTGCTCAAGGTCATGTGATTAGATGTTGTCAGAACTGAGATTTAAGTTGGGAGAGAGATATGACTGAGAGGAAAAATTCTCTTCTAGAGTAGGGGGCTACTTAAGAGCAAACATATTTAAACTTAACAAAATATTATTGTTTTGTAATATATTAAACAAAATATTACCACTTGGACATGGTTGTTTTCACTCATTCTGTGAGTTTGCTCCTGCATAAAAGGAAATGCATTCTAAATTACTTAGGAATATACATAACATCATCCACGAAATTTAGAATAGACTGTATTCTATGTGAAGATTAGCAAAAAATATCAAAATCCTTTTTATTTTCTAACGTTAGAAAAAAGTTTTAGCTAAGGGCTAACCTCTCTATAGTTTGGGAAAATAAACAATGTGTAAGGTTCATACTCTGAGGAAAATAATAACCTACCACTTCTCTAGAACTATGTATTTTCTATTTATGGCAATTAATTAATTATTTAAATTTTATATTTGGCAAATTTTAAATAAAATACTACCAGATAGGGTTGGTAGAACACTCTCTCTCTTGGAATATATTTCTGTTAAAAAAAGAAGCATGCATTATAAAAACACAACACATGAAGGAAATACTAAAATATTTTAGTTTTAATAAATAATCTCACCTGGGCATGGAGAGATTGCTAGGGAAGAGAAAACATTCTGTTTTAGTATTTTCATTTTATTTACTCATTTATAAGAAACATTTGTTCAGGGACAATGTTGAATACTGAAGATACAAATATAAAATACTACAAAACCTCTCAGGAGGACCAGTTTGCTCTAATAATTGTGGAGGTTACAGACTAGCTATATTATATCTATGGTACTAAAATATATTATTCCAGTAATTTCCTAGATCAATAAAGATGAATTCTATTGGGGTACTGATATGTTTAAATCTATTTAGATATTATCTTTAACACAAGTAACCTGAACATGAAAACTAGAACAGCAGGGTCCGTATTGAACTCATTGTTGATTTTCATCTTCCTCTACTGATAACAGATTAAAAATGCTGACATGTAGTTTTGCTAAATTGGAACAAAGCATTTCACAAAATCTTCATTAAGTCAAATTTATTTGTAGTAACTGAAAGGTTTTTGTTGTCCTCCCAAAGAAAGACTTTTATGATACTCAAAAGGGTCAAAACCAGTGATAAGCAGATTATGTGAGTTTTGAGAGAAGCAAATCTGATGTTTAGCATTCCTGATTCCTTTCCCAGAGTCTATACTGTTTTCTTAAATGGAAAGTTAATTTGACATATCTGTGATTTCACAGGTAAGAATATTTATAAAATTCTCAACCAGGTCTGAATTTGCAAAAATAAACACACTGCAAATTCTTAAATATAATGTATCTTTGGGGAGGTTAAAAGATTTGCTGTAGAATATAGTCACTTTCTCCCTGGTTAGTATTTATGGATAAGATATACAACTTAAGTGCAGGCATAAAAAGAATGAGCTTTGCCAGCAAATACGCAGGCAACCATATAAGTAATTTGCCCATTATTGGTCAAAGATAGAATAAATAATTTCTTAAGAAAAATAGAAATATACTTAGAAGTGGCCTCAATTTAAAATTTAATGTTTTAATTTTATAGTCATTAATTTTAATTTAATGACTTTGTATTATAATGAATAAAATACTACCAACTGAAGTTGGTTGTATTTGTTCAGTCTACAAAACTGTTCTCATTTAAAAAGAAAAATATTCTCAATTGCTTGGATGTCATTCAGTCCAACCCCATCATTTCCATATAATAAACAAGAATCTTACCATGCTCTTTCCCAAGGTTAGAAAATGAGAAACTATTATGCCTACCTGAGTGCTATTTCTACCACAAATAATTTGGACCTTTTCCATTATTCCCTTTTAAAAACATTTAAAAAGCAACTTCTTGAATTTAAAACACAATTCTGTCTGATATAAATTAGTATCAGCCAATTTTAGTTACAGTATATCAGAATTATTAAGAAAATTAAAACTGTTTTTTCTGTTTTCTTACTGTGAAAATTTAACTTGGTCAAATTAGATTAGAATATTAGATGAAGAGGAAAAATAATTTTTCTAATATTATCCAAAATTTATTGACAGTTTATGATGTGTGATGGATTGTATTAATTGCTTTATATCATCTAATATTTATTATTGTTACCATTTTAGTGTTTATTTATAGATTTATACTGGGAAAGTGAACTGCTTAACATCACATATGTGTAAAAGGTAGAGCTTTGAGTCGAATTCAAGTATAACAAAATCTATAGACTGTCACTTAAATACTATGCAGACTCAAAAGGAAACTATAAAATACAAATATTCAACTGAAAGTGTGAATTAGACATCTAGGATTTTAAAAAGTTGTTAGTTTTATTTTTAGAGGGAAATAAGAAAACATCTAGATTCCATCACACTACTTACAATAAAATTTATTAGATATTGAAAAAGATACAGAATTTCAATACAACATTTTCACTCTTTCTGTGGTATATTTGCCTTTGATAAATCTTTAATGCAATTTTACCAGATAACATATTTTTCCTTGGTTTAGCATGTCTTCACTTGGAGGATGTGTGTGTGTGTGTGTGTATGTGTGTGTGTGTGTGTGTGTGCGTGCGCGTGAAACTGTGTTTTAGTTTATCCCAGAAAATATTAATATATTTTAAACTTAGTAAATATATCTTACCTCAGGCTTACTGAGAGAAGTTTCCTTTAAAAGATAAAAATATGCATAGTTTTAATTTTATGACATTAATTTACATTTAAAGTTAAAATATGATTCAACCAAACTATTACTACATAACTACAGGAAATTGATATTAGTGGTAAATTCCCAAATAACTGAGACAAGTTGAATAATTTGAAGCATATATTATAGTCACATTGCTTTTCCTTTTCTCAGTGCTTTAACTAGTGCATTGTTCCGAATGTTGTGGGTGGATGCAAAGTAATGATTTTTATTCAATTAACAGAAAACCCACTTAAGCAAGTTGGTTTTATTTTGGTAACTTGACTGAAGGTCTTCTCCTAAAGTCAAAAGAAAAACTACACCACATTTTATGTATGCCAACTTTTTTTCTCCAGATTAACACAGGGTAAAAGGTGGAGAGTAGTTGGAAGAGTCCAGTGTCCGATTAACCTAAAATTGGTTGCATTATAAACAGTTTATGAAATGTTTACTTCCTTGTTTCGGAAGCATGGTAATGGTTAGAATTTTTAACGATAAAACTGAGTTTTAACAAAATCTGTGGACAGAGTAATTGGTTAAAAAAAAAAAAAATTGAACATCACAGATGGCCAGATAAGATCGTTTGCCCAGAAATAATTTTGTAAATTTGTCTCTGACAGACAATTGCTTTCTTATTTCTTTTGGATAGCAAACCACATACTAAAACTAGAATAGTGCCACATGTACACTGCCCTGTACAATCAGACCTAATGGAATATGTAATCCTCACAGTACAAGTTTACATAATTTTTTAAATTAATTGAGCCATCGAATTAATATCAAAATTATTTACCTCACTTGACAAACTGGTGCTAGATTTCAACTGCTGAAAGAATGAAAACTACTGTTAATCATCCCCTGGGATTTTTCGAATTTGAAGGAAACGAATTCCATACCATCATGGTGAAATGCTTACCATGGTAACATTGGAATTAAATAAGTGTTATGGAAAAATTCAGGCCTACTACATTATATTTTTTGGAGTGTCATTTTTACTGGAAAAATTACAGCGGTAGGTTTATTAACTTATCTGGGAAAATAAAAACTTATAAACAATAGTTTTTAATTCAGGAAAACAAACACAGGTTTATCATTGAGTAGAATGCAAAATTTACACTGATTTTTGTGACAAAAATGAAACTTCTAATGAAAAACCGTATTTAACTGGGTACCCAGAATTGGAGCTTCTTTGATGTGAACAAAATGGAAACATTAAATATAATACATATTCTTAAGATGAAACTAAAATTACATTAACTTTTAAGATATTTACTTTGAAATATTTATTTTTTCTTTAGAATCCTTTGTTTATATTTGTATATCTATATAATTTTACTTCCCAAGTACATACATATTTTCAAAGATTAATTTTAATATTCAACAGACTTTATCTCTAGGAAGGGTTAACCATATGTAACAAGTCAGCATTTTAAAAAATAGATTCGTAGAGCAGGTAGTGTGGCTCATTTATCCCAGGTAATTGCTGGAACAGATTATTTCTGCCCAAGGAGAGGGAGAGGGGCATGGGTTGACAAACTATTAGGTTGGTGCAAAAGTTAATTGCAGTTTTTGCCATTACTTTTTAAAAATTGCAATTACTTTTGCACCAACCTAAGAGTTTTGCCATTATTATTATTATTATTATTATTATT
>NW_022442441.1:0-1577 GCF_009761245.1 Sapajus apella
CAAGTCATACAGATCATTTTAAATTTTCTAGTAGCCATAGTAAAGAAGTAAAAAGAAACATGGTATTTTAATATTTTATTTAACTCAGTCAGGTTTTCAAAATATTATATCAATATGTAATTATTGAGCTCTTTTACATTTTTAAATACTAAGTCTTCAAAATCCATTGTATACTTTACCATTACAGCACATCTCAATTCAAATTAACTACCTTTCAAGTGCTGAATGATCACGTGTGGCTAGTGGCACCATATTGGACAGCATAATTTTAGTCTTATTTTTATGCCCGCTTGACTGGTGCTCAGTGCCGGCAGTGTATTAAAGTCTCCTGTTATTGGTGAGTTTCTATCTGTGTCTCTTGGCACCTTGTGGCCTCTGCTGTATATAGATGACTTGTGTTATTTACTGCATGGATAGTTGTAACTGTTATATCTTCATTGTGACTTGTGGCATTTACCCTCTGACATTCTCTTCCTTTGTCTTGTTTCAGTGTCTTTTGGCCTGAATTCCAGTCTCTGGTAACAGGACGATAGCCCTTGCATTCTTATTGCTTGGCAAATCTTTGTCCATTTGCTTGGCACATCTTTGTCCAGCTCTTCACTTTCATCATTTTCAGTCGCCGTGTTTTATTCCATACAACATAAAACTGGGGTTTGCTTTTTAACCCAACAGGACGTTTTTCATATATGAGATAAGCCCATTCACATGACTCTTATATGTGTACCCAATACCATCATTTTCTTTTATAATTATTGTATTATACTCTGTTTCTCTACTTGGGTCTTTGCCTTTTTAGTTCTTTGATATTTAGGAAGGTTTGTATTTTTGTTCCAGTTATTTCCATTTCTCTTCATTCATAAAGTCCAATCATTTATTAGAATATGTCTTGGAGGTAACATTGTTCAGGTTTCACTTTTTTTTTTTTTTTTTTTTTTGAGACAGAGTCTCAGTCTGTCACCCAGGCTGGAGTGCCATGGCGTGACCTTGGCTCACTGCAACCTCCACCTTCCAGGTTCAAGCGATTCCCCTAGCTCAGCCTCCTGAGCAACTGGTATTACAGGGGCCGGCCACCATGCCCAGCTAATTTTGTTGTACTTTTAGTAGAGACAGCGTTTCACAATGTCGACCCAGCTGGTCTCAAACTTCTAACCTCATATGATCTGCCAGCCTTCACCTCTCAAAAGTGCTGGGATTGCGGGCAGGAGCCGCCATGCCCAGCCTTAAGGAATCATTCACTTTTTCTAACTAGCTAGTATTTTCCCACTATTATTCTTCAATGTCTTTATTAATGTTTCCTTTAAATCTATTCTTCCTTTGGCTTCCTGCAATTTAGTCTTCCTTTGTAATATCATTCTGTCACTTTCATCTATTCCTCTCCTGAGTTCCTTCAACTTTATTTCTTTTTTGTATATTTCTTATTTTTGAATTACAAATCTAAGGTTACTAAAGCCCAGATAAATAATTATACTTATTCTCTTTTAGGTTTTTGTGTCAAAATGTTCTACATTAAGTCAATTAAGTATAAAGGTCCTATTAAGAGGGGAGAGAAACTTGGAACTCTATTGCCCTTGCAGAAA
>NW_022442441.1:1587-4482 GCF_009761245.1 Sapajus apella
CATCTCCTTGGTACCAAGTAACTTTAGGTTGTTTCCAGAAATTTGCTTGCAAAAAATAAATGTTGTACTCCATTGGGACACCCAAAAAGGAAATAGCACATCAACTCTTCAAGGCAATTTTTAAAGAAGCTCTAAAATATTTGCACAATAAAATCTATGCTTAGTTTTCCAGATAATCATCCTTCTAATTATTAGGAGGAAAAACACAGGTGGATATGGATATTGCTTTAAAAACTAGACTCATGACCTGGAATGGAGAAATTCTCAAGGTAGAGCAGGAACTCTGCCTTCCCCTCAGCATTCTCACATCTGCTCAATGGCAATGCAAACTTGGGGCCAAAGGACTTCTCAGGAAGAACTGGAATACAGCGTCCTCTAGTGCAACAAATCCGTGTGGGTTTTTTTCCCCTTTGTCTTTAAGGTTTAGATGTCAAACGTTTGGCTTAAGTATAAAAATATTACAGCCGCACTGTCCCCTGCAGCTGCCTGAGCCGATTCCGCCCGTTGCGATGGAGGCCGCAGCCCACGTCTTCGTGGAGAGCCCGGACATGGTCTACCGCCCCGAGGCCATCGAGGCACAATAGGAGTAACGGATGACGCGCGTCAGCCCCGAGTGCGGCGTCCTCAAGGTGCACCCACGACCACGCGCTTCACCTTCCCGACCGCCTGGCAGGTGCCCGGGCTCTGGGTCATGCCTGTCGGCTGGGGCGGGAACAACGGCTTCAGCATCACCGCCGCGGTGCTGGCCAACCCACCGCGTCTGTCCTGGCCCACGTGCAGCGGCCGCAAGGAGGCCAACTACTGTGGCTCGCTGACTCATGCGGGCACCATGAGCCTGGGCTTGGACGCCGAGGGCCAGGAGGTGTTCGCGCCCTTCAGTGCGGTGCTGCCCACTGTGGCGCCCAGCCACCTCGTGTTTGATGGCTGGGACATCTCATTGCTGAACCTCGCCGAGGGCATGCCGCACGGGAAGGTGCTGGACTGGGAGCTACAGGAGCAACTGTGGCCGCACACGGAAGCCCTGCGGCCTTGGCCTTCCGTCTACAACCCCAAGTTCATTGAGGACAACTGCATCCCGGGCTCGCGCCTGCAGCAGCTGCAGCAGATCCGCAAGGACATCCCAGACTTCCGGTCTAGCGCGGGGCTGGACGACGTCACCGTGCTGTGGACGGGCAACACAGAGCGCTTCGGTGAGGTGGTTCCGGGCCTCAGCGACACGGCCGAGAACCCGCTGCGCACCACTGCGCTCGGCCTGCAGGTGTCTTCCTCCAGCTCTTCGCCGCCGCCGGCATCCAGGAGGGCTGTGCCTTCCTCAGTGGGTCCCCGCAGAACACCCTGGTGCCCGGGGAGCTTGAGCTCGCGTGTCAGCGCCGGGATTTCGTGGGCGGAGGTGACTTCAAGTCTGGCCAGACCAAAGTCAAGTCCGTGCTCGTGGACTTCCTCATCAGCTGTGGCCTCAAGACCACGTCCACCGTGAGTTACAACCACCTGGGCAACAACCACGCGCAGAACCTGTCGGCGCCTTGCAGTTCCGCTCCAAGGAGGTGTCCAAGAGCAACGTGGTGGACGACATGGTGCGGAGCAACCCAGTGCTCTATAGGCCCGGCGAGGAGCCGCAACCACTGAGCGGCCATCAAGTACGTGGGAACCTGGGTGACAGCAAGCGCGCCGGGTGAGTAAACCTCAGAGCTAACGCTGGGCGGGAACAACACATTGGTGTGCAGGACACATGCCAGGACTCGCTGCTGGCCGCACCCATCACACTAGACCTGGCCCTGCAGACCGAGCTGTGCCGGCGCCTGAGCTTCTGCGCTGACGCTGACGCCGAGCCGCAGACCTGCCACCCCGTGCTGTCCCTGCTCAGCTTCCTATTCAAGGCGCCGCTGGTGCCGCCGGGCAGCCTGATGATCAATGGCTTTTCCCCCAGCGCAGCTGCATCAAGAACATCCTCAGGGCCTGTGTGGGGCTTCTGGCACTGAACCACATGCTCCTGGAGCATAAGATGGAGCGCCCAGGGCCCGGCCTCAAGCAAGTCGACCCGTGGCTGCCGCCTGCCCTGTGTCGAACAAGAAAGGACCGGAACCCGCTTCCACCACCGGCTGCACCGGTGATGCCGATGGGCACCCACAAGCGGAGGAACCCCAGATGCCCACCACCTGAGGCCCCTGTCACACAGCTTCCCAGTCCTTCCTCCCCGCTGCCCCCCAGGACCCCACCTTTCCAGGCGGCCCCAAAGAAAATAAAGCCGCTGCCACTCTAAAAAAAAAAAAAATTACAAAGGTTTGAATGACAGAGGAGTAACAGTACGAAGAAACTTACTTTTTGTTAGTAACCATGACGATAATATATACATTAAAAATTGTGGTATCAGATATTCCGTCATGTTTGATAGCTACACATTAATAATGTGAATAAAATCAATATTTACTTTGAAAAATGTTTTGAATTATCTGCAAGAGATAAACTTAACAGAAGAAAAAGGAGAGAAGTGGCCAATTTAAGAGACCAGGTGACAGAGGAAACAATCCTTGCATCCATTTGACATTGATCACACTCTGTGGCATATTACAGCAATCACACACCTGTTTCTCTGTGCTATGTTATTCATAATAATAAGTACCCATAGAAACTCGGCTTGCCTTCTGACTAACCTCTCCCATATTCTGTACAATACTAATGAGGCCAGCAAGGATCACAAGGAAGGAAAAACAAAAAACAGGAGCATCCTATTTTTGTGTTTCTTCAGTACAACCTGCAATAAGACCTTTCCTCCACTGTCTCCATTTACCAAATTTTTGCCCAGAAAAACCTCTAACAAATGCAAATGTTTTTAACATGAAAACATTTGCTTACAGAACTCAAATATCCTTCAAAGACCAAAGTTTGAAATCCATC
>NW_022442442.1:0-4481 GCF_009761245.1 Sapajus apella
AGGGAAGAGAAGAGCACACTGGTGCAGGCTGGGTGGAGCTGTCCCCCGGTGGAACACAGGCATACAGAAGCCCCCGCCCTAGCCCTGTGGCCTCAGGCCAGCCTCTCACTCCCTAAAGGTGGTCCCTGCACAGTCCCGGGACAGTTCCTTCACCGCCCCCTCCTAGGGCAACGGGTCTGAGGAGCTTGTCCTGGCTGTGTCCATGTCGGAGCAGTGGCCCAAGTCTAGGATTCCCAGTCGTCCTCATCCTCCTCTGCCTGTGGCTCATGTGGTGGCGGCAGAGGAGGGACGGAGTCTGACACGTGGGCAAAGGCTCCTCCAGGTCCCTCACCAGCCCCAGGTCCTTTCCCAGAGATGCCTGGAAGGAAAAGGCTGAGTGAGGGTGGTGGGTGGGAAACACTGGTTCCCCCAGAGACTTAAAACACAGGAAGAAAAAGGCAGGAGAGAATTACAATGTGCCGGCCCAGGGCGGACAGTGGCCCTGCTTCCTATTCCTACCCTTGCACCTCATTATCAGCTTGTTGAAGAGATCCGACATCAGGTCCCCACCTTGGTTCGTGGCTCTCACTGCAATGGGAAAGCCACAGAGTAAAGGGTTCAGTCACATGAAACCCCAGCTCCCTGTCCCCACCCCGACGACACTCCTCAGTCTTCCAAGGCCACTGTGTTTTCCAGTTAGCTCAGAGCTTCAGTCTATCCCTGACCCGACACTGGGCACTGATGAGAATGCACTTACATTTAAGGAACACTCTTCGAGCCACCCTCAGGGACAGGGCCAGGGTAGGCAGCACCGTTGCACAGGTGGGGAAACTGGCCCAGAGAGGTGAGGCATCTTGCCTGGGGTCACTGAACAAGGCACAAGCAGCGCTGGGCACAAGCTCAGAATCATACTGCCCAGGGCACTGCTGCAGTATGTGCAGGCATCACATCACACCGGTGTCTGCGGTCACAGCAGGCACTATGGGCAGCCTCAGGAGGCCTCAGGTCCAGTCTCTAAAAATATCTCAGGAGGCTGTGGTGGCTGACCATTGCCTTGGCCCAGTCTCAGCAGTTGAGGAAGATTCTCCTTGCTACAGTTGGAGCTGGATGAGCTTAGAGATGAAAGCTCCACTAAGGCTCCCAAACCGGGAAGGAGCCATGGCCCAGGCAGGGAGGCTGACGACCTTGGGTGATGGCCTGGGGCTTCCAGCAAATGCCCTAGGGGAACCAGAGACAGGCTGGCAGGAGCAGGGGGTGGGCAGAAAGCACCCTGTGGACTCAGTGCCAGACAAGAGGCAGCGCTTTGTCCGAGGCCCTCCAACCACAGGCTCCAGGGCCCGCTCACCTTGCTCCTGCTCCTTCTGCTGCTGCTTCTCCAGCTTTTGCTCCTTCACGCTGTGCAACTTGGCCTTGCCGATGCCCCCGCCCCTTGGTGGATGGACTCTAGCAGAGTGGCCTGGCCCTCAGAGGGGTCAACCACTTCCCTGAGAACTCCCTCAACTGGAGGTGGGAGGTGGGGAAGAGGATAAGGAGGAAAGGCTGCTCAGGCAGGGCTGGGGAAGCTTATCATGTCCAAGACTCTGCTAGGAGGGAGGGCACCTCCCCTTGAACGAGGAGGTTCGTGTTGGGGATGCTCAGCCTTTGAAGACTCTGTGGGGCCTGGGCACACAGGACCTGGGCACTGACTTCTGCAACACCAGAGTGCAGGTGATGTGGGTGCAGACACTCCCTGACCCTCTCCAGCCCCCACCCTGCACAGCTGGAGCCCCAAGCTAGCCATGCACTGACAGTCTCAGTTGCACACATAAGCCAGTAGAAGGGTTTTGTGCCACTTCTGGATCCTAGAGACAGATGGGAGGTATAACAGTAAAGCTGAAATGCTGTCATTTCAGGGACACTGAATCATTTGTTGCTGTAGCTTGTTATTAGACCTTCTTTCCATAGTTTATTAGGCCTCTTCTTTCCATTGGTTTAACTCAGAATGGGGAGCCCGGAGCCTCACTTGTTCAGGCCCCCTCTGCCCAAGAGGTGAGAATTCCAGAGCTCCACAGTTTGAAAACCACTATTTTATGAACCAAGTAGAACAAGACATTTGAAACGGGAACTATTAAGAAAATCAAGTATTTCTGGCCACTTAAACCCACAGACAATCCACCTGGGTGCACTGAGCACACCAGAAATGAGCAGAGGTGTCCTCAAAGAGCTGCTCCCACCTGAAGGAGCCACACTGCTGCTGCCGCCGTCCTGCCTGGTGCCTGGGCCTACAGGGGCCACGGCTGAGGGAGTGGGGGGTGCACTGGCCAGCACCTCAGGAGCTGGGGGAGGTGATGGGGGTGCTGTTAACACCCCATCTTCTAGGTCTAAAAGAGAAAGTGTGGGGTGTCTAGGGAAGAAGGTGTCTGAGCAGGGAGGTCCCTGGCTCAGCTCCCATCCCAGCGCCCAGCTCATCTGGATTGAGAGGCTCGGCTACCTCAGTGTGGAAGGTGGACAGTTCTGGAATAGTGACAGGGGCAGAGGGGACAATGCTGGGGCCCAAGTCAGCACTGTACATGGGGTCGTTGGCAATGCCGGGCAGGTCGGACAAGTAGGATAGCACACCAATCTCAGGTACTTGGCCCAGGTCTGGCACCTAGTAGTAGTTCTCTGGAACCTGGAGGATTAGGTAGGGACATGTGAGAGGTAACAGGGCCCTGCAGGGGCATCCTGCAAGGTCTTGTGTGTACACCCCATGGGTGGAATAAAGAGCTCAACAGCCTTGCCTGGAGAGGAGCCCTGGCAGGGCCCCCAGCCACTGCATCTGTCCCCACCCCAGCCCTGTTCCTCCCACCTGCTGCTCCAGCTGCTCTCTCTTGCTGATGGAGAAGGGGGCATCAAACAGCTTCTCCTCTGTCTCCACCCCCAGCATCACATGGGTCTTTGTTACAGCACCAGCCAGGGAGTCCAGGAAGACACACTACTTGTACCTACAGGGGCGATGTGGGGTCAGGCAAGCTGACAACTGCTGTCCTGAGCCCATATTCCTACCTCTCCCACACCATCAGGGGCACAGTGTGCATGGTGGGGTCCCAGGTCTCCCAAGCCAAGCCACCCCAACTACCCCATGGCTCCCAGCCTTGGTGCTATACCTGTGTCTAATGCCCCCAGTCCCCACTAAGCCAAGCCAGGCCTCCAGCCCACACCCCTCAGCCCTGCCTTCTGGCCATGCAAGATCTTGGTGGTGTTGAAGAGCAACAAGGAGCTGACAGAGCTGGAAGACCCCAAGCCTCTCCTCTGCATCATCCTCAGGCTCCAGCTTGGCACTCATGCACATAGGAAAGTACTTCAGCTTCTCCTGGGAGGGCCAGAGGGGCCAAGGGATAGTCAGTATTTAGGGCTGGGCCAAATCAGCTGCCACCCTTTCCCAGTCAGCCTTCTCTGCGGGACAGAACCCTATGGCAGCCCTGGCTCGTCCCCAGCATCCAGGCTTCCAGTGTGTGACAGGCCATGTGATGTGCATGGCCAGCAGACCTGCAGGGCCTGCCAGGCTTGCTCTGGATCCTGTGGTGGGGTCGTCTCTGCAGGCCAGGGTCCTGGACACCTGTGAAGATGGAGCCATATTCCTTCAGGTGCTCTGAACAGGGTACTTGGCACTGGAGAACACCTGTGGACGCAGGGACAAGTCTGAGGGGCCCCAAGAAGCTCAGATGGCTAGGCTTGCTTGGCAGGAGAGGATTAGAGTTGGGAGCCTGGGTGGGAGGAAAGTCCAAGGTACGGGTGGGCAGCAGGGCAGAGACTGGGCAGCCTCAGAGGCATGGAGTAATGAGGGACAGCCAAGTAGCCTCAGGACACAGGGGTAAGGGGGCTACCTTGATGGCCTTCTTGCTGCCCTTGATCTTCTCAATCTTGGCCTGGGCCAAGGAGACCTTCTCCTCAATGGCCTGCACCTGGCTCTGGCTCTGCTCTACCCACTGGGAGATCCTGCCATGGAGAAGATCACAGAAGCTGGGACTGCTCCCTACCCCCTGCACACCTCTTGCTCCTAACAGTAGACCTGCTAGACCAGCCCTCAGGTAAAGTCTCTTAAGTCAGGGTCACCTGCTTGCCAGGGCCAAACTTGGTGCCATCCAGGTGGCCTCTACAAGGATAATCTGACCTGCAAAATCGAGGAGTTGACAGTACTGAGATCCCTGCACTCTCGGTAGGGACAGGCAGCCACCTGGCCCTATGCTGGCACCTGCACATGCTATCTGAAGGACAGCCTCCAGGGCACACAGAGGATGGTATTTACACATGCACACATGGCTGTTGATGGAGCGAGGCAGTTCACAACCCCTCACGATCACATGCAGTAGACAAAGTGACCTCTGCAGAGGGGGAATCGAGACCGGAGGCTAAGAATGGTAAGGCTGGAACTGAGTGTTGTCACCTAAATTCAGAGGAAGAACCGCCCCTGCACATAGTGAATAGCTCACTGAGCAAGCCCTGCATCCCGACCATGGCCCACAGGCTCTGTATAGTCTAGC
>NW_022442443.1:0-4481 GCF_009761245.1 Sapajus apella
CTTTTATATCCACAGTCATTAATCCTTTCATTCCCTAAAGGACTCAGAATGTTGAATCATATTCAAAATCACATTTAGTTTTTACAACATATGTGAATTTCCTTTGGAACCCATGTCATGCTTATGAGCTACAGTGGGTTTAAAAAGGAATAAAAATGATTTCTGAACACAATTTTTATAAGTGAATAACCTATTTCAGTTTTCAAATCTGAACATTGTATGTCATTTACAAAGGCGCTGATGAATTGTTACAGCTTACTATTTGTGGAAAAGTTACAGTAAAAGTTGAGAATGCATTTTCTCAGGTCATAAAAATCTCAAACCACTGTGAAGAAGATAATAACAAAGTATGTTAATTATGTACAATTAAAAAAACAGATCTCTTATGGGGATGAAATAGGCCTATTCTCCATGTAAACTGTGTGGCCTTGTCAAAAGTTCTTAAACATTCAACAATCCATGATTTACAGAAGTTGAAAGTTTGCATAAGGTAATATGTTTACATCAAATAGTTGTGTGCTCTGTTGTAAGGGTTTTAGACTATTCATAAAAAGAACTATTGTGATGATTTAAACAGCAGATTTATGTTGCTTCACCTGCATATCTGCAAGGAAAACTTTTGCATACACAGATTATAATTCTACTGTAGAGAAGAACCATGAGCAATTTATGAATGGATTCTCTTTATCAGGCTATTAGAAATGATAACCCACTATTACTATTAGTAATTCCATATATCTTGATTAGAAGAACCATTAGAAAAATTATGACTAAGTCCAGATTCCTGTGGTGCACTTTAAAAACTATGAAATCCTAGCTTATGAAAATTGAAAATTCCCTCAACAACTGTTAGGTCTTAATGAAAAGGAAATGGGAGAAAGCAAACACGTATTGCACTCATAATATATGCTCTGCCAGGTACTGTTTAGGGATTATATTGTGAAATTTTCCCAGATAAGTGAGAGAAGGCTATTTTCTCCAGTTTAGGGATAGGAATGCTAAGTACATATGCAACTTCACCAAAGCCCCACAGTCATCAAGTACAGAGATGATGCGCTATTACTAGGATTTGCCCTTACATACCTGACTCTAAACCTCATGTCTCATTTTCCTCATTATGTCAGATTGCCTTTAGAGGTCTTTAATTAAAACCAGCCAATTAAAACATACATGATAGAATCAGTAATAAAAATGTATTACGATACACACCAACATATTGTCATTTGATTTTTCTTGTCTGAAATTCTTTGTGACAGAATAAGTCATATTAATCTGTAACTTACAAGCAAATGTGGACACTAAGAAAGAAGTATTTTTCAAATCTCCTGTAGATAGAAAACGAAACCCCTCTTATTTGTGATGATGATTTTAGACCACTGTTTTCCTATGTCCATCTTTAATCGCTTTAACATATATCAGGTTTGTAGGTCATTCACACTGTCACAGTAAGGACAATGCTAACATGGTGATTCCTAGTTCCTGTTGTGTGCCAGTTGTGTCATGGGACAACATAACATTTGCAATACATTTCTAAATCAAGTAGGTTTTAATTCACTGTCTAAAGATGAGCACGTGCTCCACCTTTTTTCAGGGGTGAAGTATGACTCAACTGGATTCCTATTAAAAAGAAATTAATAATGTGCCATACTTATCTGAAAAGCAAAGACATCTGTAGAAATACACTATTTATATGAAAAACAATGACATAGATAGAAATACGACATTTAAAGAGTTGTCTTGGGAGATCTTTACTCCCTGTGTATGGTTGCAGACTATAGGACAGGGTTCAAGAATTTGTAAAAGTAGAAAGGCTGACTTCTCATCACAAATAAGATAAACTAGCTACATTTACTAGAAACTTCTAGGTAGGGAATGAGTTGATTTATTCAGCTTTGAATAATAGTGGCGAATAAAAGAAAATAATAATATATTAACAACTTTTGAATTCTTACTATATTCCAGTCATTTTCTAAACCCTTTACAGCTGTCTATTTGAGCTTACAGCTGCTCTTTGAGGAAATAATTACTATGTTCATATTCCATAAAAGTAAACTGAGTCCTAAAGTATGCTGTTCAAGACTATTCAGTTATGAAATTGAAACCAGCATTAGAACCCAAATCTATTTGATGGTAAATCTTGGTACACTTACACCTAAACTATAACTAATTCTACATTTCTGTCTTCCACAACCTCATAATCCAGTGAAAGAATGTCTTCTATTGGCCTAATTATCTCTTCTGCTGAGTAACATGTAGATTTTCAATTAATGTTGGAACACTTTCAGTAATAGGAATACTCACTACTATAAAAGGGAGACTTACTGAAAATGACTCTCTTCACATATTTAAAATGGCCTTCTTGCATCTCCAGGAGACAAAACTAATGTCCAATTGGTTGATTGGCTCAATGTTTGGAATTTAATATATTACTCAACTGAAGAAAATATTCAATATTATTAGGTTTTTAAGAACTTGTGAGTCTCCTTCCAAACACAAGAATCTGTAGAAAACATTGAATGTATCAAGGCTGAACTTGCATGCTTCTCCAAAATGTTAATGCATTTTCCAAGTGAAATCATCTGGGCGTAGCTGAATCCTCTAGAGTTTTATTTTAGCCATAGTATTGGTTATGAACTAACCAATTACTTCAGGATATTTTTATTAAAAAACAATGTATTTTAAACCTGGTCCAGATGCAGAACAAGAGTTGTGAATACTCATTCATTATGATTTTTTCTAAGATGACTTTTCAAAGATACCTAAAGTAGAGACATTTATACAATGAATACCCATAGACTTATATGTAACAAATACTGCATAAACCATACTACCATGAATATGCTGCTCATATGCCAAGGAATAAAGTTTATTAATGAAGTTTTTATCTTCAGAATATATTCAAAAAATTGATTTACATTCAAAATACTGTGTTCTTAAGTCACTTTATTTTTACAAACATGATGTACAATTAGTAGCATTGGCTTCTGTTTTTAATTTTTAGGGATGTCTTTTAAATTTTAATATAATTTTATTTTTATAAATAAATAAAGCACTTAAAAATGTTTCTAAGCTTAAACAACATGATAAAATATATTGAGAGAAATCTTTCTTCCAAAAGTGTTTTTTCATCCTGTTGCCCTCCTGTTCCTGGAGGTAAATATTCATAAATGCTTTTGGTTAAGACTTCCAGTGTTTGATGCTTTTTCCCAAATAAATAGAAATATATACATATATGTGTACTCTTGTATCTTCCCTTTTTCTTATAAAAAACTATCATGAAACTATTTTTATCCACTTTATGAGATCTCTGTAGAAATCATCTTTGCTGCTTCTGGCTGCACAGTGTTCTACTGTATGGTTGCAACCTAGTTTATTCCTACTGATAAGCATTCATATTGTTGCCAAATGTCAATAGTAAAACGACAGTGAGACACAATTTTCATATTTTAGTCAGTCATTATTTGAAATACTTTCTTAAAAGTAGGATTGTGGAGTTGGTGATTGATAACTATTGCCAATGTTTCCTCTATATAGTTATATCATTTTGCAATCTTACCAGCAATACATCAGAGGGCCTGTTTATTTCTTTCTTTTTTCTTTTTTTTTTTTTTTTGAGACAGAGTCTCACTCTTTCACCAGGTGCCAGGCCAGAGTGCAGTGGCGCGACCTTGGTTCACTGCAACCTCCACCTCCCGGGTTCAAGCAATTCTCCTGCCTCAATCTCCTGAGTAGCTGGGATTACAGGCATGCGCCACCATGCCCAGCTAATGTTTTGTATTTTTAGTAGAGACGGGGTTTCACCATGTTGACCAGGATGGTCTCGATCTCTTGACCTTGTGATCCACCTGTCTCGGCCTCCCAAAGTGCTGGGATTACAGGTTTGAGCCACTGCACCCAGCTTTTTTTTTTTTTTTTTTAAAGATAGTCTCCCTCTGTCACCCAGGCTGGAGTACTGTGGTGTAATCTCGGCTCACTTCAACCTCTGACTCCCAGGGCCAAGCGATTCTCCTGCCTCAGCCTCCCAAGTAGCTGAGACTACAGCCACGTGCAATCTTGCCTGGCTAATTTTGTGTTTTCAGTAGAGACGAGCTTTCTCCATGTTGGTCAGACTGGTTCTGAACTCCTGACCTCAGGTGATTCACTTGACTCACTCAGCCTCCCAAAGTGCTGGGATTACAGACATGAGTAACAACGCCTGCCTAAATTTTGCAGGATAATAAATAACCTTTTGAAGTACCGCTGGGCACTTGTCTGGTTGTTTTTCTTTAGGTTAACATGCCAGCAATTATTCTTTTTGAGTTTCTGACCGAGATAGTGGTTTTTATCCAAATAAGTCAAGTACTCTACCCCATCCCTAAGCCACTTGCATGAAATGAAAAAGGAGGGAAAAGCCAGTACTGCGACTGCCTACACTTCCCCCAGCATGGCCCCCTGTGAGACGTGGGGCAGCAGAGACCCAGGAACTGTTCAAGGGTGCTGGG
>NW_022442444.1:0-4481 GCF_009761245.1 Sapajus apella
TGAAACTCTTGAAAAGGCTTGATTCACTTAGGAGCTCCTGCTACAAACTAAGAGTCAAGAGCCCTCTTGAGCAAAGCTGAGCAGGCCTCAGTGGTACATGGGAAATGAGCTGGTTTCCATCACCACGCTCTCACCAATCATCAACATCAATGTCTTGAAACATACATGTATTGCGTTTTCAGGAGGGCTGGGGCTTATCCAAGGTTCTGAGTAACATGCTACCAGAGGAAGAAGCGTCTGCTGCTCAGGTCTGGAGACCGAAACACTGACACACCCACACCCACCCACACACACCCACACCCACACCGACCCACACACACACCAACAAACACACATACACACAGACACAGACACACACACACACACACACACACACACACACAGGATTCACACACAACTGGTGGTGTCCAGCCAAATACTTAGTAGTATGAGGTGGACTTTGAACCCATCCATGCTCCAAAGGAAGAGACACCTTTCCGTAATTCACACGTCCATTTTCCCTCCTTCTAATCCAATGCTGGCTCCTCCTCAAGCCCACACGTTATTAAGTAGAACGAAATTATTTATGGCTATCAAGTTGAAACCTTGTCGAGACTTCTCTGATCCAAAACAACAGCACAGTGAAAGGGAGAACATGCTTGCATATGAAATTTGATTCATTCGATAAGACATGGCTCATGATGACAAGGAGCACACCCCAAGGGTGAAGCTCTGCTCCGTAGCAAGCCTACCTATGTGTCTGGACACCTCTCAAAGTGCTTCACGCCCTCATTGCACCCTCAGAGGCAGACAAGAGGACTCCAAAGGACTCATGTGTCTCCCATGCTGTCTGAAAACGACTCCCATTTCTCCTGGGGACCAAAAGTAACCACAAAAGTAGCTTTTTATTGGGAGAGCACGCAGCTCTTTCAAAATACACAGCACTTAAAGCAGGGACCGTTTTAGCTGTGTATTCTGAAAAACTGGTGTAACACTTAAAGCTCAGACAGCTTTAGCTGTGTATTTTCAAAAGGTATCTCTCGGTTCCATAACTAATGAAGTCAAAATGAGGGATCTGTTTCCACTTGAGTGGAGCATTCTTTTCGTAATAAAGGATTCCGTTCTACTGGAATTCTTTAGAACGGATTCTCATTCTTGTCAATCCACTGTCAATTTTCTCTGCTAATTTCTGGGAGAGGTAACAGAGTTCATCCAAATTCATAGGTGTATGAAAGTCCAGATTGACAAGTAGACTCCACAAAGCAGACCCTGAGCTGGAAAAGGGATCGTTTCCCAGTGGGCCTTCAGACCCACAGCAATCCCTGTGCAGAAATCGAGAAACAGAGACAGAAATTCACCTGCCTAAAGCTTGTCACTTGAAAGTGAGTGGCTGACTGACTGGCACAGGGCTGGAAATCACATGCAAATCTTCGGACCTCTAATTGCACAGGGTGCACTGCCTCCCCCAGGCCCAATGTGACAGTTCAAGGGCTTCACAAGAGCTTTAATAGATTGAAGTCAACATCAAAAGGCATTAGATTCCATCGGCACCATCTTTGGTCCCTTGTCTCTAATGAGAATTTGCCCGGTTCAGATTGGAACATTGGGTCCAACCTGAGATATCTTGCCTTTCTACCTGAAACTCTTGAAAAGGCTTGATTCACTTAGGAGCTCCTGCTACAAAGTAGGAGTCAAGAGCCCTCTTGAGCAAAGCTCAGCAGGCCTCAGTGGTACATGTGAAATGAGCTGGTTTCCATCACCACGCTCTCACCAATCATCAACATCAATGTCTTGAAACATACATGTATTGCGTTTTCTCTAGGACTGGGGCTTATCCAAGGTTCTGAGTAACATGCTACCAGAGGAAGAAGCGTCTGCTGCTCAGGTCTGGAGACACAAACACTGACACACCCACACCCGCCCACACACACCTGCACCCACACACACCCACTCCCACACCCACACCCACCAACACACATACACACACAGACACAGACACACACACACACACACACACACACACACAGGCTTCACATACAACTGGTAGTGTCCAGCCAAATACATAGTAGTATGAGGTGGGCTTTGAACCCATGCATGCTCCAAAGGAAGAGAGACATTTCCCTAATTCACACGTCCATTCTCCCTCCTTCTAATCCAATGCTAGCTCCTCCTCAAGCCCACACGTTATTAAGTAGAACGAAATTATTCATGGCTATCAAGTTGAAGCCTTGTTGAGGCTTCTCTGATCCAAAACAACAGCACAGTGAAAGCGAGAACATGCTTGCATATGAAATGTGATTCATTCGATAAGACATGGCTCATGATGACAAGGAGCACACCCCAAGGGTGAAGCTCTGCTCCGTAGCAAGCCTACCTGTGTGTCTGGACACCTCCCAAAGTGATTCACGCCCTCATTGCACCCTCAGAGGCAGACAACAGGACTCCAAAGGACCCATGTGTCTCCCATGCTGTCTGAAAACGACTCCCATTTCCGCTGGGGACCAAAAGTAACCACAAAAGTAGCTTTTTATTGCTAGAGCATGCCGCTCTTTCAAAATACACAGCTAAAACTGTCCCTGCTTTAAGTGGTTTTAGCACTTAAAGAAGCGACCGTTTTAGCTGAGTATTCTGAAAAACTGTTCTAGCACTTAAAGCTCAGACAGATTTAGCTATGTGTTTTCAAAAAGTTGTCTGTCAGGGCCGGAGCTAATGAAGTCAAAATGATTGATGTGTGTCCAGTTGAGTTGAGCATTGTTTTCGTAATAAAGGATTCCATTCTATTGGAATTCTTTAGAACGGCTTCTCATTCTTGTCAATCCAGTGTCAATTTTCTTTGTTAATTTCTAGGAGAGGTAACAGTGTTCATCCAAATGTATAGGTGTATGAAAGTCCGGCTTGACAAGCATACTCAAGAAACCAAGCACTGAGCTGGAAAAGGGATCATTTCCCAGTGGGTCTTGAGGCCCACAGCAATCCCTGTCCAGAAATCGACAAACAGAGCAAGAAACAACACAGCACCCAGGGAGAACGGTATTGTCCTGTAAGCAGGCAACACCGGTGACGTTTTCACTGCGTTTCTTTTCAGCATTTTTTCCCATCTGTGGATCTGTTGGAAGATTTCTTTTTATATAAATTTGAGATCTCGTGTAGGACATGAATGAAACATGGAAAATATGGAGCAACAAATAACTGGCAAAAAAGTCACATTCCACTTTTTTGGAACTAATCGAAAGCTTGCAGGAACCAGAGGTACACTTGATGAATGTAATCCAGTTGAGGCCGTGGCTCACGCCTGTCATCCCTGCACTTTGGGGGTCTGAGGCATGCGGATCACGATGTCATAAGATTGAGACCAGCCTGACCAACATGGTGAAACCCCACCTCTACTAAAAATATAAACATTAGCCATGCGTGGTGCCACGTGACTATAATCCCAGCTGCTCGGGAGGCTGAGGCAGGAGAATCGCTTGAAAACCTGGGAGGTAGAGGTTGCGGTGAGCCTAGATCACGCCACTGCCTGGGTGACAGAGCGAGACTCCATCTCAAAAAAAAAAAAAAAAAAAAAATGGATAATCCAGTTGGATCTCAGAACAAACAGCTTTGTGGCTTTTTAACTCATCCCGGTCCCTCTCCCACTGCCTAGACTGTGGTGGCCTGAGGGCAACGGACCACACGCCCAGCTCAGGTTCCAAGAAGGGGCCTTATTTGCAACTGCGAACTGTGGTATGGCTCAAGTTCTTGCCTTGATCTCACCCGACTGGACATTCTCCGAGGGCTGAAGTGCTACCTGGAGGACATTTGTAGGAAACGTTTACAACAAATTTGTTAGTCTCTGCTGCCTGGGGCCATAAGAGCAGATGAGACAAAAAACAGAGGAGCCAAACAGCGTAGGAGGAAAGGCCTGGGAATAAAAAGCTCTGGGGAATGAAGGCTTGGAACCTATAAGACCAGAGTAGTGCAGGAGCTTGGAAGAGGCCTGCGAGGGCCCTATGCTCTCACATCGGGCTGGCCTTCCAGCTCTGCACAAGCAGGAAGTGAAAGTGAAGGCAGAGAAAACCTGTTTCACTGTGGAAGGGCTGACCCCACAGCCACAGAGACCCCTTCTACAAACTCGGGAGTGTGTTGTGGGTTTTTTTTTTTTTTTTGCTTCCAGATGTTTAAAGAAATCTCTGTCCTATCACTAGCTGACCACCAGTCTAAAAGAACAGGAGGAAATGGGCACTCATGACAAAAGATAGAGACTTCACAATCAGAAAAGTCGTTAAATAACCACTGCAGCAAACAGCAAGAACACACCCCGGGGAGGAGGGAGACTCCTATTTCCAGAGTGGCCACATTATAATATTCTAAACACACTGTTTAAAACAAAAGAAAACAGATCAGGCGTGGTGGCTCATGCCTGTGATCCCAGCACTTTGGGAGGCTGAGGCTGGCGGCTCGCCTGAGGTCAGGAGTTCGAGACCAGCCTGGCCAACGTGGTGAAACCCTGTCTCTACTAAAAG
>NW_022442445.1:0-4480 GCF_009761245.1 Sapajus apella
CCCAACCACAGATGAAGGGATACTTGGTGGATGTACACAAATAGAATTGTCTTCAACCAGAAAACCAGAATGAAATTTCATCATTTGGAGCCACACTGTTGAACCTGGAGGACATCATGGTATATGACCTAAGACAGGGAGAAAAAGAAAAACTAATTTAGAATCCAAAATAAAAGGCTTCACTGCACAAGTCTAGAAAGCACAATAATAGTTACTAAAGGTTGGAGGGAAGAAGAGGGATGGGCAGAGATCAGAAATAGGCACAAAGTTACACTTAGATGAGAGGAATGAATTGTTCCTCGCTGTTCCACAGTCAAGTGACCAGAGGTTAACACAACATCACACCCTTTTCACAAAATCTGGGAGATTCCAAATGTTTTCACTACAAAGAAATTAACAACTGTTTTTGATAATAGAGCCTCTAAATATCCTGATTTTATCATTCCTGTGTCTGCATTAATCAAAATGTCCCCCTCTAACTCCCCGCATTGTATACCTTTACTATAAGACCAACCTTTTAAAAAACGATGTAAATACCCAATGCTAAAATTCATGTGGACCACAAAACACACTGAATTTCCAAAGCAATCCTGAGAAATCCAAACTACCTCGGTTGTGTCACACTTCCCGATGTTAAATTTCATTGAAAAGCTAGGGACCCCATTCCGCACAGAGCAGTGGAACAGATTAGAGGACCCAGACGTTTTAAACCCTCACCCCTAACACTATCTGATCTTCAACAAAATACACAAAAATAAGCTTTAGAGAAAGGACTCCCTCCTTTCAATAGATAGTGCTGGCAAAAATGACTAGCCAGCTGCAGAAGAAAAACAGTGGGCCCCATGTCTCACGGTGTACAGACATAAACTCAAGATGAATGAAAGATATAAATGCAAGACCTCGCATATGAAAAGCCTGCCAAAAAAAAAAAAAAACCTAGAAACACCCTTCCTGACAGAGAATTTGGCACAGCATGGCTGTGTCTCAGTCTCCAAAAGCAAGTGCAACTAAAACAATTATTCCCCAGTGGCACCTAATACACAGAAGAGCTGCTGCACAGAAGAAATGACCAACAGAGTGAAGAGACGGTCTGCACAACAGGAGAAAATGTTCCCACACATGCATCTGATGAAGGCTAATATCCAGGATCTACCTTAAAGATGTTAAGCGGAGAGGAGATCCAAGATGGCCGTTTAGGAACAGCTCAGGATTGCAGCTCCCAGTGAAAGCACAGAGGGTGAGTGGATGCCACGTTTTTATTGCCCACAGACTAGGAAATTCCCGGGCAGAGGTGCTCCACGGTCGCCAGCATAGCTGTTGCGGCCAGCCTGGCTGTGCCGGGAAGCGCCGGCCAGCGCCGCTGCTTTGCCCCGCGCGGCTGCTTTGTCGGCACCCCGGAGCCGCGGTTCTCCGTACAAAATACACCGGTCCGGGTGCCCTTTTGGCTGGCGATTGGAACCACGGGAAGTCGCCCATACGCTGGTTCAAAAAGGGGACTGAGCAGAGAACCAGGACAGTAGATACCAGGGCAAAAAAAAAAAAAAAGAAAAAAAAGCGCCACAAACCTCAGTGCCGCTGTTTAAGCCAGTGCAGTGAGTGGCCACAGGGGAAAACAAACAGACCCCAGCGCCTCTTCAACAGGCGACTGGAACACCAACTTAAAAAAGGCTCTGAGGCAGGGAGCCAGGCGATCAGGCTCGGCTGGTCCCACCCCCACAAAAGAACAGCAACCAGAAACTCTGGATTGAGAGTTTTACAGCAAGTGCAGCTGAACCCCGGACGGTTCAGCTCTGTGGGGGAGGGTCGTCCGCCATTACCAGGGAGCCCGCCGTTGCCAAGGCAACCCGCCATTGCTGAGGCAGCCCGCCGTTGCCAAGGCAAACGCCACAGCAGAGACTCCACCCCAACAGAGGCGGGCCATCATCGCCAAAGCAGTTGTAACTACACCCATATAAACAGGACTGCAGGGAAGTTCACTCGGCAGCAGGGCGCAACCCACAGCAGCTCAGCAAAGCTGCTATAGGCCGACAGTGACTAGGCTGCCTCCTTGCTGGGCTGGGCAGGTCTGAAGGAAAAAAAGAAAAAAAAAAAAAAGAAGGCGGCAGCATAACGGAAACTCATAAATAAAGCCCTAAATCCCTGGGACAGAGCACCTGGGAACAAAAAGCAGTGTATGAGTTCAGCTGCAGCAGACCTAAAAGTACCTGCCCAGCAGCTCTGAATGAACAACAACAGAGCTTGCAACTCACCATTTGAGCTCCTATAAAGAAAACATCGTCTCCTCAAGCAGCTCCCTGACCCCTATATATCCAAAAAGACACCTCATAGAGGAGAGATCAGATTGACACTAGGCGGGTATCCTTCTGGGACAAAGATAGAAGAAGAAGAAAACTGGTAACAACCCTTGCTGTTCAACAGCTGCTGCAGGTGAACCCCAGGCAAGCAGGGCCTGGAGTGAACCTCAGCAGACCTACAGCAGAGAGGCCAGACTGTCAGAAGGAAAACCAAGAAACAGAAATAACCTCATCATCAACAAACAGAACGTCAATCTGAAAGATTTGAGACCCAATCTGAAAGCCAGCAACTACAAAGTCGACAGGTGGATAAATCCTTAAGGATGGGAAGAAACCGGCGCAAAAAGGATGAAAACACCCGAAACCAGAACACCTCTCCTCCTAAAAGGGATCACAACTCCTCACCAGCAAGGGAACAAGGTTGGATGGAGAACGAGTGTGATGAAATGACAGAATCAGAATTCAGAAGGTGGGTAGTAAGAAACTTCTGTGAACTTAAAGAACATGTTCTAACCAAATGCAAAGAAACTAAGAACCTTGAAAAAAGATTTGACGAAATGCTAACAAGAATGGACAAAATAGAAAGGAATATAAGTGAATTGATGGAGCTGAAAAATGCAACACGAGAACTTCGTGAAGCATGCACAAGTATCAACAGCCGAATTGACCAAGCAGAAGAAAGGATATCAGAGGTCAAAGATCAACTCAATGAAATAAAACGGGAAGGCAAGACTGGAGAAAAAAGGGTAAAAAGGAATGAACAAAGTCTCCAAGAAATGTGGGACTATGTGAAAAGACCTAATCTACGTTTGATAGGCGTACCCGAATGCGACGAAGAGACTGAATCCAAGCTGGAAAATACTCTTCAGGATATTATCCAGGAAAACTTCCCCAACCTAGTAAGGCAGGCAAACATTCAAGTCCAGGAAATACAGAGAACACCACAAAGATATTCGTCAAGAAGAGCAACCCCAAGGCACATAATCGTCAGATTCACCAGGGTCAAAATGAAGGAGAAAATACTAAGGGCAGCCAGAGAGAAAGGTCGCGTTACCCATAAAGGGAAGCCCATCAGACTCACAGCAGATCTCTCAGCAGAAACCCTACAAGCCAGAAGAGAGTGGGGGCCAATATTCAACATCCTTAAAGAAAAGAACTTTCAACCCAGAATCTCCTATCCAGCCAAACTAAGCTTCATAAGTGAAGGAAAAATAAAATCCTTTGGGAACATGCAAGTACTCAGAGATTTCGTCACCACCAGGCCAGCTCTACAAGAGCTCCTGAAAGAGGCTCTACACATATAAAGGAACAACAAGTACCAGCTCAACTAAAGGGCAAAACAGCCAGCTAGCACCAAAATGGCAGTATCAAATTCACACATAACAATATTAACCCTAAATGTAAATGGACTAAATGCCCCAATCAAAAGACACAGACTGGCAAATTGGATAAAAAGACAAAACCCATCGGAGTGCTGTATCCAAGAAACCCATCTCACATGCAAGGATACACAAAGGCTCAAAATAAAGGGATGGAGGAAGATTTACCAAGCAAATGGAGAGCAAAAAAAAGCAGGAGTTGCAATTCTCATCTCTGATAAATTAGACTTTAAAGCAACAAAGATCATAAGAGACAAACAGGGACATTACATAATGGTAAAAGGATCAATGCAACAAGAAGAGATAACGATCCTAAATATATACGCATCCAATACAGGAGCACCCAGATACATAAGGCAAGTTCTTAATGACTTACAAAGAGACTTAGACTCCCACACAATAATAGTGGGAGACTTTAACACCCCATTGTCAACATTAGACAGATCAACCAGACAGAAAATTAACAAGGATATCCAGGACTTGAACTCAGACCTGGACCAAGCAAACCTAATAGACATTTACAGAACTCTCCACCCCAAATCCACAGAATATACATTCTTCTCAGCACCACATCACACCTACTCTAAAATTGACCACATAATTAGGAGTAAATCACTCCTCAGCAAATGCAAAAGAACGGAAATCGTAACAAACAGTCTCTCAGACCACAGTGCAATCAAGTTAGAACTCAGAATTCAAAAACTAACTCAGAACCGCACAGCTTCATGGAAACTGAACAACTTGCTCTTGAATGTTGACTGGATAAACAATGAAATGAAGGCAGAAATAAAGATGTTCTTCGAAACC
>NW_022442446.1:0-4479 GCF_009761245.1 Sapajus apella
CCCAGGGGCTGCTTTCCCTTATAGCAGGTGCTTCTCTGTTGATGTTCCTCCCTCCACCTGTTTCCAAGTAGATTGAGACATCTCTTTCTTGTGACTTCTTCTTCCCCTCCTGCAAGCCCACTCCTATTCAGAGAGCATGAACCTGAGTCTGTTCCCTGGCAGGCTGCCTGTGCCACAGAGGCCCACACATCGAGGCACCTGCTGCTTCTTGGTGCTGACCTTGACTTTCTCCCATGGCCACATCGAGACTCAGGTATGGCTACAGGAGAAAGAGGTTCTTTGGTGCAAGTCTACAGGGCCTGAGAAGCTGAGGAGAAAGGTGGCCCCAAAGCACTGCCTCCTAGGTTGGGCAGGGCAGGGAAGGTCAAAGCTCTAGCTGGCAACAAGGTACCCTCTTGCTTTGCTTTACCTGTTTTGTGAAGCATTGAGAGGTTAGGAAAGATTTGAGTACTTCTGGGTCCTCTGATGGGATATTCATCTAAGGCCATCTCCATATCACCATGACACCTGGAGTGGACAGTGGCAGCTACAGAAAAAAGAAAAGAAATTTTAAAAGAATAGAAAGAAAGAAACAGGAGGGCAGGCGGTATCCTTGAGCCTTTGGAGAGAAAAAGGTTGAGTCTTTTGCCCTAGGGAGTTTGCAGTTGAAAGTCCCATGCAGCTGAAAGACCATCTTCTCTGGCATGTGGCCACTGACCCCAAAAGCATTTAATTTTGTAAGAGTCT
Organism: Sapajus apella; assembly: GCF_009761245.1. Classification (NCBI taxonomy): domain Eukaryota; kingdom Metazoa; phylum Chordata; class Mammalia; order Primates; family Cebidae; genus Sapajus; species Sapajus apella. The sequence continues at coordinate 727 of NW_022442446.1, forward strand.
TTCTTGTCCAAGAAAGACAAGAAGCTGGAGGTTGGAGGACAGATGATGGGGAGGAGAGGCAGCTATGTGCCCCATGGAGCTAACAAAGTGCCTAGACTCAGATACAATCCTTCCATGTTCTATAGACAAGTTTGGTGATCCCAGGGGAGCAGGGAAGGGCTAGAAGCAGCTCCTGACAAACCTCCCATGTGTCACATAGCAGACCAGAGCCTGGTTTCAGGGCTTCACTCTTTAGGGTAAGTACGTGATAGCCAAGGCCAAAGTCCAGCTGGCTGGGGGGAATGTGGGCCAGGTCCTCGGAAGGGAGGTTGCAGCTGGGGCTGCAAATTTGAAAGCACAGAGTGAACATACAGTAATGGGTGACTCTGTGTAGAGATGGGGTAGGGAGGGATGGGCTCTGAGCAGAGAGAGGAGGGGAGGGCTGGCCTCTGGGAACATCATGTTCTCAGGTAATGGCAGTTCCTGTTGTAAACCCTGGCTCCTTGCCTGTGACAAACTTCCTGATTCTGAACTGTACAATAGCCCTCAGTGTGGGCACCTTCCCGGGAGGACAGGACCTTGCCTTAGTGAAGACCTACTGTGTGCTGTCACTGTGCCTCGTGACATTTACCAACTCTCTCAGAAGCAGGTGCTGCTGTTCCCCCTGTGCAGATATGCGACGCTGATTCCTACCCTGTAGCTCCTCAGAGTCAGGGCTACACCTTGGAGGGGTCAGCTTTTTTCTTTTTCTTTTTTTTTTTTGAGACAGAGTTTTGCTCTTGTCACCCAGGCTGAAGTGCAATGGTATGATCTCGGCTCACTGCAACCTCCTCCTCCCAGGTTCAAGCGACTCTCCCGCCTCAGCCTCCCAAGTAGCTGGGATTACAGGAGTGCCACCACATCCAGCTAATTTTTGTATTTTTAGTAAAGATGGGGTTTTACCGTGTTGGCCAGACTGGTTTTGAACTCCTAACCTCAGGTCATCCACCCACTTTGGCCTCCCAAAGTGCTGAGATTACATGTGTGAGCCACCGCACCCAGCCCAGCTTGCTTTTTGAGGCAGCCTAATCCCCAAGCCGGGATTGTAGGAACCTACATTCTTGTCCCAGTTGAGTCACTATCTGGGCGTGCTAGGGAGGGGCCTGTCACTTCTTTGGGCCTCAGATTCCTTGCCTGTAAAGGTTGGCTCTCAGAGCTCCCTTGCAATTTTAACATTCTAGAATTCCACTTTTGGGACCAGATGGTGCCGTATGAACAGCTTGTTGTGGGTTCCAATGTTAGTTTATATTGAGGTATCCTACAAGTTCTCATGGTGAGAAAGGGCAGCCTTCTTCCCCCAGCAAGTCAGAGCCTACCTTGGCAGAGGCATTGGACTTCTTGATGGGCTGAATCTCCTTCTGCCTCTGAATTATGTTCAACTTGACAAACACTGACTGGGTCGATCCGCAAGCCTGGCTCTGTGATGAATGTTGTTGAGCTCAAGGAACTTCCCTCCAGGAATTCTGAGTCTAGTAGAGTAGACAGACAATAAAACGTTACTGAGAGAAGGACAGGGCTGGCCTGTAATCACAGCAATATGAGACGCTGAGGTGGGAGGATTGCTTGAGGCCAGGAGTTGGAGAGAGAAGGGCAAGAGACAAGATCCATGAAGGGAACAGTTCACTCAGTCAGGGAGGTCAGGGATAGTTTGACAGAGGAGTGGCTCCTAGGTTGGATTTCGAAGAATAAGTAAGTGTTCAAGAGATTGACAAGGCACGAAAACTTTTCTAGGTAGAGGAAATAGAATGTACAAAGGCATGAATGACATGTCAGTATGAACCAGCATGGTACAGAGGAAAACTGCAAGACTATGAACTGAAATGAAGACAAGAGGAACAGCAGGGAGGAGGCAGAGCTGCACATGGGGGCAAAGCATGCAGGCTTCCCTGACCACACTCCTCCCCCTGAGCACTGTCCTGATGGGATCATCAGTGGTCCCCCAGCCCACCCAACCTGACTTAAAACAGCTTCCAGTTTCCAAACAGCAACTCTCCTTCTGTCTTGGAGGCCCAGAGTTCTGTTTCCCATTATAAGCGGCAGGGAATTGAGGACCTGGCAGAGATTAAGAGACCCACCCCAGGATCTGCCAGTCCAGCACCTTGGCTCATCTGTCCTGTGGCTCATCTTCACCTGTCTTCCCTTTAGACCCATGACTCTCAACAGGGGACACGTTTAGCAAAGTCTTGAGAGGATTTTGGTGGTCATGATGGGTGCTGCTGGCATCTAATGGGTAGAAGCCGGGAATTCTGCTTCCTGAAATGCACAGGATAGCCCCAAAAACAAAGAAGCCTCCAGCCCAAAGTGTCACCAGTGCCCAGGTCAAGAAGCCCTGCTGTAGACAGGGGTGTCGGGGTGGTCCTGCCCACAGAGGCCAGGAGGAAGCCAGATGCCTGAGTGGTAAGGCTCTCCAAAGATGAGGATAATTCTGATAATAGCAATGGTTAGAGTCTGTGTGCTCATGTCACCAGTGAGGCTTAGAGAGACCATGAACTACACAAGATCTCTTGCAAGCAGGAGCAGGGCCGATCTGGAGGCCCCTCTTTCTAGGCCAAGCTCCCTGTGAGCCTCCTTGACAGAGTCCCCACAGACTCCTGAGTCCTCACTGAAGGTCAGAGCCTGCCTGAGTTAGTGGAGGTCATTCTCTCCTTCTTCCAGCATCCCCAACTACAGGCAGCCCATGGGCTAGGGAATTTTCTTCTTCTTTGGAACTTACCACATGTTCTGAATCTCTGGCACTGTGGCCCAGCGAGGAATCCGCCAGGAGCAGCTCCTGAGCCCACCCTCGTCTGGCTTCACTCAGGGCATGTGGCAACTTGTTCTGCTTCCAGCACATTGTTTGTGCCCACTGTGGCTCCAATTTTATTTGTTTATAGACCAGAGAAGGCCTGCATTTGCTGTTGTTTTGACCCTCACCCTCAGCACTCCCAACTCACTCCTCTGCTGTCTGGAGAGCCCCCCTCCCTTCTTCCCTTCTGCTCAGCAATACCCACCTGCTCTGGTGCCTCAGAAGCATCCACAGCTTCCCAAGGGGCTTGTCAGTCTGACTTGGAGGCAGAGGGGTGGGGGCATCAGAGTCCAAGGCTGGGGGAGGTGAGCTTTCTAGTCCAGGCTGTGACTGTCTTCACTATTGCCTTTGGCTGCCCCTGTGTATCTGAAATGCACATAGCTCACTGTAATTTCCATCTTCTGCCACAAGTCCTCCCTCCAGTCAATATGCCAGACTTCTATGCCCTCATCCCAGAACTGTGATTTATCCTCTACCCACCATAAAACCAACTGTTGGGCCCTGTCCCATGGCTCAACCCCAGGAGGCACTGTCCCCTATTCTCTTCCAGCTCCTGCACTTCCTATCCATCCCCATCCTGCCCACCTCAGCCATCCACTACATTCTTTTATTCCTCACCTATGCCCTGTGGCTCCTGCTTCCTACCCCAGGAGCTGGCCCCACGGAAGACTACCCATCACCAGGCCGGTATTGGGCAGCCACTTGTAGGGAAAGTGGGGAGTCCAGTCTTTAACCATCCTCAGGGCCTTGACATCAAGCCATCCAATCTGTAGGCCCTAGCTTTGGAATGATCTATTATGAATGTCGTTTCTGTTGTTTAGCACTCTCTTATCAAAGGGCTCATTTATTCCTTACAATAGCCTGGCAGTTACATAGGCTGAGTCTAAGGCTTCTCTTGTGAGTAGCCCCAGTTGGGAGGAATGTGAAATCCTCCTAATACCTGCTCCCAG
>NW_022442447.1:0-4478 GCF_009761245.1 Sapajus apella
CTAATACTTATGAGCCTGTATATGGCAGGAAATATCTCTTTCCAGATTCTCCAAAGAAAGGGTTTCTCAACTGCTACAATCACACTTCGGTTTAACTCTGCAAGTTGAATATACAGCTTGACTATCATTCTGCTACATAGATCCTTTTTTCTTTAGAGCCAGATATTTGTCATTACATCGTATATTCCAATTGACTCAGGAATATCCAAACGCAGCTTTTAGAAGAAACGCGTTTCTAACTTGCTGAATCTAATCATAGTTGCAACTTCCTAAGGTGAACGAACACACAGCAGAGAAGTTTCAAACAGACGTTTCTCCTGTGCTTTAAACGCGATCTTACCGCTAACTCTTAAGAGCCTGTATATGACCTGAAATATCTCTTTCCAGATTCCCAAAGAGAGGGTTTCTCAACTGCTACATTCACACATCTGTTTAAATCTGTAAGTTGAATATACACCTTGACAATCATTCTGCTACATAGCTCCGTTTTTGTTTTAGAGCCAGATATTTCTCATTACATCCTATACTCTCAAGGACTCAGGAATATCCAAAAGCAGCTTTTAGGAGAAACGTTTATCTCACTCGCTGAATCTAATCACAGATGCAACTTGCTACTATGAACGAACACACAGAAGAGCAGTTTGAAAGAGACTTTTCTCCTGTTGTTTAGACGTGATCTTTCTGCTAATTCTTATGAGCCTGTATATGGCTGGCAATATCTCTTTCCAAGTTCTACAAAGAAAGGGTTTCTCAACTGCTACATTCACACATCCGTTTAACTCTGTAAGTTGAGTATACACCTTTACAGTCATTCTGCTACATATCTTCGTTTTTGTTTTAGAGCCAGATATTTCTCATTACACCCTATACTCCCATTCATTCAGATATATATAAACGCAGCTTTTAGAAGAAACGTGTTGCTAACTCGCTGAATCTAAACATAGATGCAGTTTCCTAAGGTGAACGAACTCACAGCATAGAAGTTTAAAACAGTCGTTTCTCCTATGGTTTACACGCTCTCTTACCGCTAATTCTCATGAGCCTGTGTATAGCTGGAAATATCTCTTCCCAGATTCTCCAAACAATTGTTTTCTGAAATGCTACATTCACAAATCTGTTTAACTCTGCAACTTGAATATACACCTTGAAAATCATTCTGCTACATAGCTCTGTTTTTGTTTTAGAGAAAGACATTTCTCATTACATGCTATAATCCCATTCACTCAGGATTATCTAAACACAGCTTTTACAGGAAATGTGTTTGTATCTCGCTGAATCTAACCATACATGCAACTTCCTAAGGTGAACGAACACAAAGCAGAGAAGTTTGAATCAGACGTTTCTCCGGTGGTTTAGATTCGATCTTACCGCTAACTGTTATGAGCCTGTATATCGCTGGAAATATCTCTTTCCAAACTCTCAAAGAAAGGGTTTCTCCACTGCTACATTCACACATCTGTTTAACTGTGTAAGTTGAATAAACACCTTGACAATCATTCTGCTACATAGCTCCTTTTTGTTTTAGAGCCAGATATTTCTCATTACATCCTATACTCCCTTTCATTCAGGAATATAAAAACGCAGCTTTTAGAAGAAACGTGTTTCTATCTCGCTAAATCTAAACATAGATGCAACTTCCTAATACGAACGAACACACAGCAGAGAAGTCTGAAACAGACATTTCTCCTGTGGTTTAGACGCGATCTTGCCGCTAATTATTAAGAGACTGTATATGGCTGTAAATATCTCTTTCCAGATTCTCCAACGAAAGTGTTTCTTAAATGCTACATTCACAGATCTGTTTATCTCTGTAATTGGAATGTTCACCTTGATAATCATTCTGCTACATAGCTACGTTTTTGTTTTAGAGTCAGATATTTCTCATTACATCCTACACTCCCATTCACTCAGGAATATCCAAACGCAGCTTTTAGAAGAAACGTGTTTCTAACTCGCTGAATCTAATCATAGATGCAACTTCCTAATATGAACGAATACACAGAAGAGTAGTTTGTAAAGGTCGTTTCCCCTGTGGATTAGACGTGATCTTTCTGCTAATTCTTATGACACTGTATATGGCTGGAAATATCTCTTTCCAAACTGCCCAAAGAAAGGGTTTCTCAAGTGCTTCTTTCACACATCCCTTTAACTCACTAAGTTGAATGTACACCTTGACAATCATTCTGCTACATAGCTCCGTTTTTGTTTTAGAGCCAGATATTTCTCATTACCTAATATACTCCTATTGACTAAGAAATATGCAAACTCAGCTTTTAGAAGAAACGTGTTTCTCACTCGCTGAATCTAAACATAGATACAACTTCGTTATGTGAACGAACAAACAGAACAGCAGTTTGAAAGAGACGTTTCTCCTGTGGTTTAGACGCGATTTTACCGCTAATTCTTATGAGCCTGTATATGGCTGGAAATATCTCGTTCCAAATTCATCAAAGAAAGGGTTTCTCAACTGCTACATTCACAAATCTGTTTAACTCTGTAAATTGAATAAACACCTTGACAATCATTCTGCTACTTAGCTCTGTTTTTGTTTTAGAGCCAGATATTTCTCATTACATCCCATACTCCCATTGACTTAGGAATATCCAGACGCAGCTTTTAGAAGAAACGTGGTTTTCACTCGCTGAATCTAATCATAGATGCAACTTCCTAATATGAAGGAACACACAGAAGAGCAGTTTGATATAGACGTTTCTCCTGTGGTTTAGATTCGATCTTACCGCTAATTCTTATGAGCCTGTATATGGCTGGAAATATCTCTTTGCAGATTCTCCAAAGATAGGGTTTCTCAACTGCTACATTCACACATCGGTTTAACTCTGTAAGTTGAATATGCACCTTGACAATCATTCTACTATATAGCGAGCTCCGTTATGTTTTAGAGCCAGATATTTCTCATTACACGCTATACTCCCATTTACTCAGGAATATCCAAACGCAGCTTTTAGAAGAAACGTGTTTCTAACTCGCTGAATCTAAACATACATGTAATTTCCTAAGTTGAACAAACATACAGCAGACAAGTTTCAAACAGACGTTTCTCCTGTGGTTTAAACGGGATCATACCGGTAATACTTAGGAGCCTGCATATGGCTGCAAATATCTCTTTCCAGATTCTCCAAAGAAAGGGTTTCTGAAAGGGTACATTCACACATCTGTTTATCTCTCTACGGTGAATACTCACCCTGACAATCATTGTGCTACATAGCTCCATTATTCCTTTAGATCCAGATATTTCTCTTTATGTCCTATTCTCCAATTAACTCAGGAATACTCAAACGCAGCTTTTAGAAGAAAAGTGTTTCTAACTCGCTGAATCTAATCATAGATGCAACTTCCTAAGGTGAACGAACACACAGCAGAGCAGTTTGAAAGAGACGTTTCCAGTGTGTTTTAAACGCGATCATAACACTAATTCTTATGAGCCTGTACATGGCTGGAAATATCTCTTTCCAGATTCCCCAACGAAAGGGTTTCTGAACTGCTACATTCACAAATCTGTTTAACTCTGTAAGTTGAATACACAACTTGGCAGTCATTCTTCTACATATCTTCATTTTTTCCTTAGAGCAAGATATTTCTCATTACACCCTATACTCCCATTCACTCAGATATATCCAAACGCAGCTTTTAGAAGAGACTTGTTTCTAACGCGCTGAATCTAATCATAGATGCAACTTCCTAAGATGAACGAAGACACAGGAGAGAACATTGAAAGAGTCGTTTCTCCTGTGGTTTATACGCGGTCTTACCGTCAATTCTTATGAGCCTGTGTATGGCAGGAAATATCTCTTTCTAGATTCTACATAGAAAGGGTTTCTGAACTGCTACATACACATTTGTTTAACTCTGTACGTTGAATATACACCTAGACAATCATTCTACTATATATCTCCTTTTTTGTTTTAGAGCCAGATATTTCTCATTACACCCTATATTCCCATTCACTCAGGAATATCCAAACGCAGCTTTAAGAAGAAACGTGTTTCTAACTCGCTGAATCTAATCAAAGATGGAACTTCGTGATAAGAACGAACACACAGCAGAGTAGTTTGAAACAGACGTTTCTCTTGTGGTTTAGACATGATCTTACCGCTAATTCTTAAGAGCCTGAATATGGCTGGAAATACATCTTTCCACGTTCTCCAAATAAAGGGTTTCTGAACTGCTACATTCACACATCTGTTTAACTTTGTAAGTTGAATACACACCTTGATAATCATTCTGCTACATAGCTCCGTTTTTGTTTTAGAGCCAGATATTCCTCGTTACATCCTGTAATTCTTATGATCCTGTATATGGCTGGAAATATCTCTTTCCAGATTCTTCAAAGAAAGGGTTTCTGAACCTCTACATTCACTTATCTTTTTAACTCTGTAACTTGAATATACACCTGGACAATCATTGCGCTACATGGCTCCATTTTTGTCTTAGAGCCAGATATTTCTCATTATATCCTG
>NW_022442448.1:0-4477 GCF_009761245.1 Sapajus apella
GGGGTGCCTCCCTCCCTCTCACAGCTTTCCCAGGAGGCATGAAACATGGGGGTTCATGGTCAACCCCAATGTCTGCTCATGATGAACTGGTGATGCTCCCTGTGGGCTTTGGAGGGCCGGGAGGGCAGAGCTGGGTCCCCTCAAATGAGGTTCAGTGGCACTGCAGACAAGAACACGGTGCATGGCCTTGGAATCCTGCACATGGTAGCCTGACCAGCACCTCAGCCTCTCCCTCATTAGAGCAGCCTGTGGAGGGCTCAGCCCAGCAGGCTCACGGGCTGCTATGGAGAGGGTGTGTTCCCTGGAGGATGTTCTCTGGGCATCCTTCACTTGCCTGTAGGGATTTCCAGCATAACAGACAAAGGCCACAACAGGTCAGGTGAGGCTTCTCAGCATCCTCAACCTCCTTGAACTCGCCGGGTGTCCTGATGGGATAGCAAGAGAATGGGGCAGACACGGGGACACGGGCACTGTTTGCCTTCCCCGGTCATGCCGCCCCTGCACATTCACATTTCTTCTGCCCGTTCAGGCTTTGTCTGTATTGCCTTTTCCACAGGTGCCTGGAGAGGACTTGTTGGCATCTGAGAGGAAGAAAACAACTGTGCATGTCCAGAGTCCCCAGTGCAGCTTTAGGGGGTGGTCCCCAGAGCAGACCCAGACATCACTGGGAATCCCCCCAGTAGGGTGGGGCCAGGCTCTTCTGACCCCAGCCCGGCTTCCTGCCTGGACCCTGTGGAGTTGCTCAACAGGATTCAGCGCTGCAGCCTGGGGGCCAGGAGTCAGGGCAAGGCCAAGACCGTGGGCAGGAGGGCTGCAGAGGGACTTTACAGGCACTGAAGACCCAGAACATTGACTGCCATGATGAGACCACGTCCCTCAGGAGGATGATAAGAGACGGGAAGAGGGAGAGGGCCAGAGCTAGAGGAGCTCATGAGTCAGGGGTGAGAGAGGAGAGGAAGGAGATAATTACACGCTGATGGTCGTCTGCACTCTTGGACTCTTCCATATCTGCTCCAGCAGCTTCAGGGTGTTGGGAGCAGCAGTGGTGATGGGGCGGCCATGGGAAGGAAAGGGGAGAGTGAGAGTCGAGGAGGCACTTGGGCCATGCCGTCCTGAGGCTGCGGAGCCAACCCCACAGGCTCATCTCCAGAACCTTCTCCGCAGCCTGGATCACTTCCTACAGCGAGGGAGGAGCCTCTGTCTTCCCACACACTTTTCCAGCCCTCACATTCCTGTAACTGTGCCCAGGCAGGGAAGGCCAAGGCTGTGTCATCCCATTCCTCCAAGAGGTGGCCACCATCTCCAGGACGTTGTGCACAGCATGTGATTCCCTCCCTCCTCCCCCTTTAGGGCCTGTCTCTGCTCTTCTGATGAATCCCACGTCTTTTCTCCCTGTTGATCACCAATCCCACTGCTCTCCAACAAAAAAACACAGGAGGGAAGGGCAGGGCTGCACTGCCAGGCCCTCCATAAACCCATGGGTCGCACCCTAGGTGGTCAGCACCTGCCACAGACCTGGGGCTCAGTTGAGGCCTGTGGGACACGATTACAACTGATGACACAGATTGAGTGACTGCTGTACGCCTGGGATGACCTTAGGGACCTGGAAAATACTCAACCCTCACAAGAATCCCACAAGCTTCTGAAAGCTTAGAAACGCTGTAATGGGACTCTAGGGAAAGCTCCTTGTGCCACTCACTGCCTTAATCCTCAGGTGAGGCTGCGGTTGTCAGCACATGAATGAACGGGCCCTGCCAGGTTTTGCCTGAGCTGTGGGAGGACTGGGCAGGAGGGCACCTGGCAGGCCTGACACAGGGAACAAGCTGGGCCTGACTGCAGCATGGGGCTCAGGACAAGGCTGTCAGGCCAGAGTGGAGGGTGTGACAAGACAAGTGACCCCGGTGCCAGCTGCCCTGCGGCTCCATCCTGGGCCCAGTGGATTCCAGGAACCAGGTTATAAGGAGGGTGTGAGCCTGCAGCAACACACAGCCACTCCACACACACTGTAGGATTCCTGTTGGCCACAGAGGGCCTCGGTGACAGCTGGACACTGAATTCTCAAAACCAATTCAGCTTCCATTCCTAGCTCAAGAATTTGGGACTGGGTGAGAAGTGGAGGCCAGAGCCATGCTCGATCAGGGGATCCCCCCTTGGGTCTCTAGGATGGGGGCACACAGTAATCCCGGAGGAGGATTCTCTACCTCAGGAGACCCAGGGAGTGCCCTGTGACCAGGAGCAGATCCTGAGGGCTGGACAGGAAGGTGCTGCTGCAGTCCCCAGAGTGCAGAGGGAGAGGGTGGGCTCCTGCCACCTCCTGGCCCACGTGTGAAGGACTTTGTGTCCTGGGTCACACAGCAGCTGTGAGGGGCTGTGTCCCACCTCACTCCCCATACAGACTCAATGCCACACCCACATACTCATCTCTTGTTCTCCATTCACAAAGGACACTACTCGCTCACCCAACACACACACACACCCAAAACCCAGGGCTTTGGTGTTTGCTGTGGCACGGGCAGGAGAGATCTGGCCTTCTGGAAAAGGTCATCTTGCTCACGGGGGAAGGAATCATGGGGATGAGCAGAGCATACATGACGTCCATGGAAACAAAACTTCCATTTCTCATTAACGTGCAGAGAGAACAAACCCCAGCTCTACACCTACTTCCTTTTATATTCACTGACTTCGCAGCTCCCAGCCAAGGCGCAGAAACCGCAGGTGGAACCCAGCTGCCCCCAAGAACCCTGTGCCCCAGCCCCACCTGGAGTGTCTCCGCTACTGGCAGAGTCTTTGTCATCACTGGTTTCAGGAAAGCTGTCCTCAGAGCTCTCTACAGAGACACAAACATCAGAGAAGGGTGACTTCAGAATGACTGGAACAGCACTCCTGCTCCACACACAGTCACACAGGGTGACACCAGGTGCCCTGCTCCATCCTCTGTGGTCTCAGACTCTCCCTGGGCTCTGTGGACTCAGCTGGGAGCCTTCAGATGAGACAGAAAACCTGAAAAAGTCCCCCTTCACACATTCACCTCCACTGGCCCATTATGGCTGTCAGCTCCACCCTGAGAACCCTGAATTTCCAACATAGAGGCACACGTGTTGAGTTAGGTGAGTGCAGTGACCAGAACCTGGGACAGGCTCATGACAGCTGGCCCAGAGAACATTCTGACAGGATGGCAATTCTCTCTGCAGTGTGAGCATTGGGATACTGAGTACTTGAAGCATGGCACGAGAGGAGGTTCTGAACTTTTTACTTTTATTTCTTGAAATTAATTTAAATTAAATATAAATAAGCATAGATGCCTGCCAGGGGCCCTTCCACCCAATTGTCCCACAGCTCAGGCAAAACCTGGCAGGACCCCTTTATTCATGTGCTGACAACCACAGGCTCACCTGCTAATTAACGCAGTGGGGCAAGGGGCTTTCCCTAGGGTCCCGTTACAGCGACGCATAGATGGGCGGTGGAGGATCAATTCTGAGGGCTTTAGTAAAAAAGGCTTGTGAAGGAGGGAACTGGAAACACTGAGGTGTCATGACCACTCCAATGGCAGGAGGAAATAGGAAGGCCTGCTATCAGATGAAGTTTATTAGAAAATGAGGTTTAGAAGCGGATTCCCAATGAAAACAAATGAATTGGCAGAGATACTGGAAACAGTTTTGCTCTATTACTACCCAGTGAACATTTGCCCGGGTGTTGGCAGGATTTCCTTTAGGTTAGCTAAAGTGTCCTTGGCGTGGAATCAGCTGCATTCTTTGTAAAATTATGCTTTCTTTCTTTCTTTCTTTTTTTTTTTTTTTTTTGAGACCGAGTCTGGCACTGTCACCCAGCCTGGAGTGCAGTGGCCCAATCTTGGGTCACTGCAACCTCCACCTCCTGGGTTCAAGCTATTCTCCTGCCTCAGCCTCCCAAGTAGCTGAGATTACAGGCACTCACCACCACACTCAGCTAATTTCTGGTATTTTTTAGTGGAGACAGGTTTCACTGTGTTGACCAGGATACTCTCAAACCCCTAACCTCGTGATCCACCCGCCTGGCGCTCCCAAAGTGCTGGGATTACAGGCATAAGCCACCACACCCAGCCAAGATTACAGTTTCAGTGATAACTTCCACCCACACACCAAGGCACACTGAGCACCACAGCATATGCATTCACACAGATGCATGCCAGCCCTGTGCACACAACTCCATCCCACATACAGAACACAGAGCTGCTCCCAGGGACTGAAGAATGTGGCCATCGCTCCTTATCTGAAAAAAATATTCCTCTCATTGACAACAGGAAGCTCAATTCAGGCTTTCTGTCTACAAAAAAGTGAGTGAGACAGTGCCACGTTCCTCATCATGTGAAATATTCATCCCCACTGAGGAGGGCCCCAATACGTACCGTTCTCCGAGACGTCTGAGGCCACCTGTAAGGAATGGAAACATATTGCTGTTAGCAACAGACCATGCGGGGTCCTGTGTACAAAGATGTCAT
>NW_022442449.1:0-4477 GCF_009761245.1 Sapajus apella
GTGTGTGTGTGTGTGTGTGTGAGAGAGAGAGAGAGAGAGAGAGAGAGAGAGAGAGAGAGAGAGATAGCGAGAGAGAGTTCTTGTGGGCTGAACCCTAGGGTTTGTGCACAAGAGTTAAGAGAAATAAGCCCGGAAAGTCAGGTTAAGATCTCAAATGCCAGACTAAGGCATTTTTACTACTCTCTTTGCAACGGGAAATGCCAAATGTTATTTGAACCTGGAAATGACATAATCCCAAAGGCATTCACTTGGGATTGACACACTGCAAAAAGCACTTTGGGACACTAATTAGTCCTTTGCCGCTGGTTTGATGTAGGGGAGAGTTCAAGCAGGGAGACTAGTTTCAGGAGGGCTGGGATAGACGAGGGATGACCTGATATGAATCTGAAGGGCAGAAGTGTCAGTAGGAATGGAAGACAAGGCCTTGTAGAGTTTGTCCTGATCATCAGGCTATTTAACATGGACTCTGTGAAACGTTTGACATACCTTGAAATATTTTATCGGTGGCCCATGTCTTTGAGCTGCTTTAGAGCTCCTTCAGGGTGGGCCTATGACTGCTGGCTCTCCAAAGCGAAGCAGAGTCGGGAGTGAGGAGGATAGAGCTGAAGCTTGTATCTGAGGCGACGGTGACCCACCTAAGGATGGATGATCTTTCCTCCTAATTCGAGGTGGAGATATGTTGTTTTATATGGAGGCTAACAAGAATGTTGTGATCAGCAGGATGTCTTCACTCGAATTCACATCTCACTGGGCATGAAGACAACATCCATAAGTAGGCTTCATGTATTGGCTTCAACTGCTCAAATGTGAATAGTGTAAGCTAATGTCATCTCTTGTGAGATGAGCTCTACCTCTCAAATTTGGTGCCTGCAGAGCCATGATAATGTCTTTACGTTAAATCTATACCTAAAAGCAGAGTAGGGGCACTCAATGTCAGAGACTTTTAGAGGTCTTCTTTAGCTGCTAAATGCATCCAAATCCTAAATGCTGATGGATAAATTGACACGAAGGATCCACAAAATAGCAAAAACGTTTGGAGGAAGTAACATTGGCTTACATTTCTATTGAGGTATGAAAGCTAGGACATCCCTCATGCCCTGACCCCATTCCTCTTTGCCTGCCATGTACTGCTGTGGCACAGCTTCATGGAGGTGTGCCCTGAGAGAACCTTGCTCAGCTGTCCTGTGCATTTCTAACTTACTTCTGTGAAGCTTCTTTGACGATAAGGTGTAGGACATTCTAGGAGCCCCCTCAACACTCAGGCATGTATTGCCTGGAAGTGTGAGTGAGTCATTGTTTGATGGGGAGATTGTTGCCAATGGGGACAGGAGCTGGTGTTAAGTACTGTCTTTTGTCCCTCAGGTGGACAGTTCTGAGGGACATTCTGCACAGAGTAAGCCCTAGTTTCTGTAGTTGTGCCCAACTGAAGGATATAATGTATTGACCTGCCTTCCTTCCCAGTTTCATTCTTCAATCCCTTTCTCCTGTTCCTTGGGATCACCTATAAAAGTAAACCACTGGCATGCGAGCTTGTGTCTCAGGTTCTTCTTTGTGGTGGGCAGGGAATCAAGTCAACCCCAGGACTAAGAGGTTATCCTTTCCTGCAAGTGGGTTTATTAGAAGTGGTGGCTGGAAAGGCAACATCAAGACTTAGTCTGTTTAGACCTTCATGCCAGTCTCAAGTGTGTTGTGAATGTCTTCATAATGTATACAGAAGGAACTGGGCAAGAAAATGTGGGTCCCATGTCCTTTTGGACAAAGCAATTCAATCAAGCTGGAATATCACTCCAACCACAGGCCTTAGTGGAGAATAATCATGTCGGCATGCTTAACTTGTGACCAGAGTCGATGATGGTGAGAGATAGACTGCTGGGCTTTGGCTTGTTGCTCAAAGGGCTTTTTAAAAGGCTAATCAATGTTTTTGATGAACTAATTCTCACTGTGTGGTTGTTATCTTACCCTGCAGTAAATTTTCCCTAAATCATGAATGCATCTGAATATAAAAGGACCATTTGGATTTTCTGGCATACATTTTATTTTCATAATTCTTCTCTTTCTTCCATTTCCGCTCCTTTTTCTTCTCTTCTTTCTCTTCCTCTTTCTCATCCTTCCTCTGGCTAGGAGCTCAGTGCTCTGGGTATCTCAGGCCCTCTGAGAGGGTCAATGCTTGACCTCATATCATGAAGCCATGTTACCTGCTACATCCACCGTCACCTTCCACTGTGTTTTCAGTGCATGTGCTTTGGCTCTGTCACTCCCTCCTGGCGTCTCTGTCCTGAGTGTCTTCCACATCCACCATCTGCAATCTCCAGTGGTAGAAATAAGACAGATATAAAAACCTTTAGGCCCTCTATTACCATCTAAAATATTTCTTTGCTTTTCACATCCCCATCTGGGTTTCTGACTGCCAATTGAGTATCCTTTCTCAGGAGGAAAATTCCCAAGCAGTTCCAAGCAGAGCATGAAAAGGAATATGAAACCACCTTTATGGCCAAGTCTCAGGAGAAGTCCAGCTCTTAGCTTAGCTAGGCTAGACTGGCACATTTAACAGTCCCCAGCCCCCTACCTGGAGGATCAGAACCTAGGAGTGGGTCTCCTCGTTGCCTCACAGAAGGACTCCAATTCTGGCCTCCCATCCTCTGCTCTGAACCCCAGATCGGTTCCGCCAACTTGTGCTCAGTATTCCCTGTTCAGCCCATCCTCGTTGGGTGGCTTATTCAGATAACAAGGATGACACTCCCACTGGCAGAGACCCTTCCCCTTCTTGTGGCTGCTGCCCTTCCCTGGGCCAGGACATTGAACAGATAAAGAAGCACATGGAGAAGAAGGGTTGAACTCTCAGCCCTGCAGTCCTCACTGCTATCTCCAGGACTGCTCTTAAGATGCTATTGATACCAAAGGCTTTCCCAACAACCATTAAACTTGCTCTGACCTAGATGAATGTTGAACCTTGGCTTAGCGGGGACAGGTGTTCAGCCCACTGTAGGAGGAAGCATTATGCAGATGGGGTGAGCAACAGCAGGACTGTGTTTAGTATGACCACAGGGGTTAACCTAGGCCATGGAAGCAGACAGGGTTAGCCATGATTCATGGCTAAGCAGGTGAAGTTTCCACAAGTAAGAGGTCCTGGGCCTCCAGCCAAACAAGGCCTCTTCACCCACTGATCAAGGGCTATGCTTCTGGCATTCAGTTTTCTTCTCATGCATCTTCTGTCTTACCTCTTTGTAATTGCAATTTGTGATGTTCCATAGGTGTGATCTTCTCAGGAGAGTGAAGCTCTTTCCTTTGTTTCATGTAAAAGTAGAGAGAGTAGCCAGAAAAAGCAGCGAGGTCCTGAATCCTGATAGGTTGCCCATGGCAATAGGGCTGGCTTGGCCACAGATGAGTGGTTTGGGAGAAGATCAAGGATGGAGAAGATGATGAATTGCATTGTGTGAGCAGAACTCCCATCAACTCTGAAGTTGATTGACAGGACGCTAGTTCTTAAAGTGTGACTCTGAAGTTGATTGACAGGACGCTAGTTCTTAAAGTGTGGGCCCCAGACCATCAGAGGCACCTCACCTGGGTCCATGCTAGAAATGCAGTTTGAGGGCACTGCCCCATAGCTACTTAATCAGAAACTCTGGGGGTGAGATCCCTCTAGCAATCATCATTTTTTTTTTTTTTTTGAGACAAGGCCTTGCTCTGTTACCCAAGCTGGAGGGCAGTGGTGTGATCTTGGCTTACTGCAACCTCTACCTCCCAGGTTTAAGTGATTTTTGTGCCTCAGCCACCTGACTAGCTGGGATTACATGTGCATAGCACCATGCCTGGCCAATTTTTAGTAGAGATTAGATTTTGCCATGTTGGCCAGGCTGGTCTCTAACTTCTGGCCTCATGTGATCTGCCTGACAGCCTCCCAAAGTGCTGGGATTACAGGTGTGAGCCACCGCACCGCACCGGCCATAGCAATCATCTTCTAAAGAGTCCTCACCTCCAGGTGATTCTGATGTCTGGTAAAGTTTGAGAACCACCGAATTCAAGGGACTTGACCAGTGATTCTAAAAGTTGACTGCCTGATTAAATTACCGAGTTATCTGGGAAAGTGATTAGAAATATCAATTCCCCAGGTGGCACCCCAGAGTAATTAAATTGAAATCTCTGAGGATGGGACTCAGGTATCAGTATTTTTTGAAAGCTTCCTGTGTGATACCAACAAGCAGGCAAAGTTGAGAATCACTGGCCTATTAGCTCCTAGGGAAAGGGAACATCAATGAACTGAAAGTGTTTCCGCCTCACCACATCTTTTCCTTCTCCTCCATCTCTCCAAACTCAGGGAGAAGGCTGCTTAAAAAGCATTCAAAATGCCCTCATTGGCCGGGTGCAGTGGCTCATGCCTGTAATCCCAGCACTTTGGGAGGCTGAGGTGGTTGGATCACGAGGTCAAGAGATAGAAATTATCCTGGCCAAAATGGTGAAACCCCACCTCTACTAAAAA
>NW_022442450.1:0-4476 GCF_009761245.1 Sapajus apella
ATCTCCACATTGACGTCATCCCGGTCCTTGTGCAGAAAGTCCTTCAGGAAGTTGGAAACACTCTCCAGAGTGATGTGTCCGCAGACCACAATGTGCCTGAACGGGAGAGGCCAGTTAGATCAGGCCAGGCCCCACGACAGGACCCCATATCCCACCCTCGGCAAGACAGCAGAAGCCAGGCAGCTGCAGGGGAAGCATTCACCTCCTCCCTCCGCCTTCATAAAAGCCCAGCTCCCATCCCCAGAGGGCTGTGAGGCAAAGCAGCAGTGCTAGCAGGTGCTCAGAGACTCCTAGACAGAAAAGGCATATGGCTTCTCACCTGATGCTGCACAAAATCCTATTAAAAGCCCAACCGTTTGGCCAAGTGGTTTTATGCATTTAACAGTAAGTGACATTATGCTTGCGCTTAAATGCTGCATTATCAAGTCCCTTGCAGATTCATATCTCTCCCTTTCTGCCCACAAAGCGTCCTCTGGGGAGATTTACTGTATGAGTCTTGGTTTATGACATAGAGCTTATCAGGTAATGAGATAACAAATCTTGCTGAAACGATGATTTTGTGTGTAAGAAAGCAGACTTTTATCAGGGTGGCTAATGTGAGGCCTGACATCTTATAGGCTCTGCTGGCCATAAGCAGTAAAAAGGAAATTTTGCATTTTTCCACCATAACTCCTCTGACAATGGGGGCATGTAACATTTTACAGTAAGTGAGCATTACTCAGGGCTAAATGGGGATGGGACATCTATGGAACGGAAGATCATGCTGGCTGGCTGTGTGTCCCCAGAGGGCTGCTTCCTTAGGGTGCCTGGGATTTCCAGGAGAGCCGAAGGAATTTACCTCAAGATGGGGAGATGCCGGGAAGGGATGCGGCTGGAATTGCTTGCCTTGTTTGAGAGTGGTTTGGACTTCTGTTTCTGGAAATAAATCGTTTCTCTCTCACGGAAGAGATGAGCCCCTCTTCCAGAACTGTTGAGACTGACAGTCCTACAGCTCTGGGCTCCTGGACCAATCTGACTTTGACACCAGGCTATGCCATGGCCACTCATATTTGCTACATGATGCCCAATCAGGAGTAAGCACTTTGATGCAAGATTCAGCCTCAAGACAAAAAGCCCCGGACTGGCTGTGGAGATAAAACCACTGGCTTCTAGTGAAGAGACTGTATGTAGCAAGAGGCTCAGCTCCTGTCCCTGTGTTCCCCAGGCTGACGTGACAGAGGCTGAATCTCTAGCTGCACTTTGAGACTTGGGCAGGTGGTGAGCATGCAGTATGGTAATTTCCTGGGTAAAATTTAGAATGGCCAGGTCCCTTGCACTTCATAATTGCTCTGTGCACATTCCAGTAAGGCAGAAAGCTCATTGGCTGGAGGTAGCTCATAATAGGAGGCAGTGATGATGGCTTATGCAATGTTCCATTAGATGCCATTATAAGAGCCTGCCCTTTCGTTGTAATTTGGTGCTTGACTAAGTATGTGAGAATAATGCAGTAAACTCATTGGTGAAAGGATAATGATGCAGAACAAAGAGTAAATCAATAATATGCACGATGCAGTTAATAATATCACCATTATAGACTGTTATTGTTACGGTGGTGCACTTAGCAATCAGTCACGCAGCGGCCACCAAGGGGAGGGAAGAGCATCAATGAGCTACTTCAAAAGAGATGTCTTAACATGATCACTTTGCTCTCCTGCTACGTTGAGGGAGCTCCCTTAGCCACCCATCCAAATTTTATGTGCAAAGCCCACATGACTAACCGCCTCGTTAGTATATAGTGAGTAGTATGAGGCTGATATAGCATAACACACAGTATGTCAGAATACACAATATAAATTGAACACTTGGATGATATGCATTTTATCCTATATTTTAAATGTTTCTTGTGGCACATGTGCATTTACAAGGGCAAAATACTTCAAATAAACTTGCATGTTCTGAATAAGATTTCAGACTTTGAATTCACCAAATGTGTTTGAAGTGAATGAGAAACAGAATTTCCCTAGACACCTAACTTCCTTGCAACTGACAATAGGGTTACTTTGCCATTCTAATGCCTTCTGCACATAGACTTCCAAGATTAGGAGCAAGGCCAACATGAATCCAATGCGCGGGTGTCTGCACAGGACAGATACGTGGTCTAGGCCATTCTCATCACTTAGATGTAAAAGTAAGCCAGATGTGATTCCCTGCTCTGCGACCAAGGGTATGTGTCAGCCGGGGTGAGGTACTTATTCCCATTCAACGCAGAAGGAAGACAAGAGGTTAATACCGCCCAGCCAGCCTCCTGTACCAGGCATTGTAAAGTTCAAAGTTCTATACCAGCATAAGCCTGGTTATTACTCAAAGCTAGACTCAAATCAATACAGGTCTGGGGAAATGCCTGGACATTCATCCTTCCTACCCAGGATGCAAAGAACTGAATGAACATCACCCAGCATCCCCTCCTCCTCTCCTGAAATCATTCTTCCCTAGGAAAGATGTGTGAGAAGTATAAGGGGAGAAGATGAGTTCCCCCCTCTCACCCTTGAATCAAAAGCTCAGCTGGCTGATTTATTCAGCCTTAGAAAAAGTCAGGGTTCTCTTCCTTGAAAGTGTGCCGGGTACACATAAAATATATTCCAATGCAATCAATATTATCCCTTAAGCCTTTAATTAACTTTCACTTCTCTTAAGAAGTAGACAAATGCTGGCAAGAGTAAAGAGAGAAAAAGGATTGACTTTTTTCATTTGGTGCTAGCTATCCAATACCATTCTAGACAATTGGAAATATATATCTTTTAACTACAGCATGATTTCTGGGTGGAAAGCAGTCTTTATCAAAAAAGGAAGAAAAAAATCTTCCTTCAAAGTAATTGGTAGTTTTGCTCAGAAAAAAAAAGCGAGACTGATTGAAAGCAGATTGCCTTTTTGCCCAAGGAGAGTTATTAGGTACATTATCATGGCAACCTTGGAGAACCCATATTGTTCCAATCTGTCCTATATCTGATGTGAAGATTTATGGCTTCCCCCTTTTGTGCCAATAATCATTTCCCTCCATTTTGTTTTCCATACAGTGAAAGTTATCAAGGAGCCCACATATTGAAAATGTTTGAACGCAGTTAGAATTGATGGATGGGGAGAAGCTGCCTCTAACTCAGCAATCGGTATTAGGAAATCTGCTTCCACCAGCCTGTGTCTGAGGAGGGCCCTGCAGAAGCATGAGGGATGGATGGTGAATGGGAAACATTTATTTACCGGAAATATTTTCAAGACATTTGAAGATTCCAGGGCCATAGTTTGGGGAACAATATTATTACAGGAAGAAGAGAACTAGAATTTATTGCATCCCCAATTATGAGAGATATCGATATTCTAGGATAGAGAGCAGGGTATGACCTCATTGGAGGCAGAGTAACGGTTGTTCACAGGGCATGATTTGAAGAATGCCAAAAAAAGACACTCATCCAAAGTTATCGCTGTTGGGTTCCATGACACCTACACATTTACCACGTGAGATTCATACTCTGATAGCCCTGTGTTAACTCAGCTCAGACAGTAAACAACTAAATAGTCTTGGACAATGTACGAAGTTTGCATTTTACAATTAAAAAGCCAGAGCCTTTGAGGGGCCAGAGCTAGTGCCTGATTCATGAAGTTATCCTGATATTTAAGGAGATGATACATGAACGGGCCAAGTAACCTGGCCCATGGTAAGCACTATCAATTGGTGAAGTGCAATATGATATCTGTAAATCAGGATGTAACCAATATAAAGTGTTCTGGGGCCTGTATAATTTCACCTAATCCTTCAACAACCCCAGATTCTCACTACCTGAATCTTTTCAGATAACTCTCTGCAACTCCTTCCTTAAGTCATATGCCTGGCATCCCACAGAAAATAAAAGTCATTTGTCCAGAACATGATCGGGGTCTCCCGCTTCAGTTCCCACTAAGATGAAGGTGGTAGTGGAAAGGGCAGCAGCTTGTACATCTCAGCTTCTCCTTCAGGTCAGGCAGAGATGGACCCAGAGAGATCCTCCTGGATATGCGGTGGAGGGGGTATTGGAGGGATGCTCCACTGGCCAAGGGAGAGGTTTAGTCTGGGGATTGGAGTGGATAAACCATCAGAGTTTTGTAATCACTGGAGTCTGGCTGGATACGTAGTATCATGATAGTCTCAACAAAGTCTGATTACAGGCAGAAATCACAAGTCCTACTGGTCAGGAACTCTAGGCCAAACTTAACTGAAGCCATATGATTGGGGCAGCCAAGAGGCTGCAAAGTGATACAGATGTCCATTTTATTTTATATTTTATTTTATTTTATTTTTAGAGACAGGATATTGCTCTGTTGCCCGGCTGGAGTACACTGGTTCAATCACAGGTAATTGCAGCCTTGAACTCCTGGGCTCAAGCAATCCTCCTGTCTTAACTTCCTGGGCAGCTGGGACTATAGATGCATGCCACCACATCTGGCTAATTTTCTTTTGTTTTTTTT
>NW_022442451.1:0-4476 GCF_009761245.1 Sapajus apella
AGAGACCAGGGAGGTGGGGAGAGAGAAACAGAGACACACAGATTAAATGCACGTCCACACGCCCCACACGCAGGGGCCGCCCCAAGCAGATATGGGCCCTTGAGGTCGTGAGAATCAGGGGAAGCCCGAGGCGGCAAGGAGAGGGGGTGAACTCCAACTGCAGAGGCAAAGGTGAGCGTGGTTAGCAGCACAGGGGACCTGGCAAGCATGGCCCTGCCTGGAGGAGCGGCCGCCCCAGCCCCTCACCGCAGGATGAGTGGGGTCAGCCCTGCACCCCCGGCTCTCTCCAGCCAGGAACGGGTCACCTGGGATCTCGTGACGGAATTCCACCTGGCTCACCAGGCAGGGTGGCACCATTCCAGGGAGACCCTAGAGGCCCACTCTCAGGCTGGCGGGTGGCCTGGATCGGGGCTGCGGGGCCAGGAATGAGCCTACGGTGAGCCCCACCCGGGCACCCACAGAGGCCTCTCAGTCACCGGCCTGGGCCCAGCACTGTCCCCCCACCCCAGCTCAGCCACCTGGGCCCAGGCAGAAGGAAGGCTCCACCCTCGGGTCTTGGACACCTGCCTTTCTCAGTCCCCTGCAGACGCCGCCCCAAACCGCCTCCAGCCCCTACCTTGGCGATTTTGGCTTCATCCTTCTTTTTGGCGGTTTGCAGAGACTCGTAGTGGTGCCGGGCACTGTCGTAGTCCACCAGCTTGCGCCCCCACTTGGCGAAGCGTGACTGGGGCAGATGGGGGAGGGTGCTGAGTGGGGTCTGGCATCCCTCCTGAGACTCCAGAGACCCTACATGGACCCTTAGGGCGGGCAGGAGACCCCAGCTCCACAGGAGCCCTTGAGCCCCGGTTGCTGGAACCCTTCTGGTGGCAGAGAGCTCACCCTTTCCAACGGTCCAGCCCCACTGTGTGAAACATTTTCTTGCACATGAGCCCACGTGTCCATGTCCACCAGCTGGTGATGTGTCAGCCAAGTCTCTTCCTCAGCCTGACCCCAGGCTTCTCATCTCCAGAGCCACCAACATCAGACTCGGGGAGCTTGAGGCCACTGCACTGGGGGCCCCTGAGGCCAGCATGAGCATGACACCCCCATCCCACCCACCAAGGGGATCTCGTCAACCCACTGATCAGCCTCGGCTCCAAGTGCAAGTCACCCAGAGATCACTCACCTCGGTGGAGACCAGAGACACTGCCACCTCCTAGCACCCACCCAGGTCTGGCAGAGACAGCAGGCTGTGAATGCACACAACCTCACAAAGACACCCACACATGCAGACCCAGACAACAAACAGGTGACATGCACACATACTCTTGCAAGCACACGAGGTGTAAACACAGGGGACTGCAGGCACACACATCCCTCGGCCCTGCTCCCCCTTCTACACCTTCCACAATCACACAGCCAGCCACTCCGCGGCCACACACACGCACACACACACACACATGCAGTGGGACCTCCTCCCACAGCCCTGAGACCCAAAGGGACAGGAAGACCCAGGTCTGGGGAATGGGGGCGGCGGGCTGGCAACAGAGGGAGCAGCTCTGGAGGATAAAACGCTAGGTCAGGGGCTTCCTGCCTCCAGGGCAGCCTCCTCCTGGCCTGAGCCGCACGCCCTGGGCCCTGTCCTCTCTCCAGACCCCTCCAGGAAGTGAGGGACCTGCAAGTGGGCAGATCTGCAAGTGGGCCTCTCATCTTGATGTCGGGGAATTGGCCCAGGTACGTGTCCATGGTCAGCAGCACCTGGTCCACCAGCTTCTGGTGGTAATCCATCCACAGCAGGTCATTGTTCTGAGATGGGCAAGAACACAACAATGTCACCAGGGTGCTGGGCCACCCTCACTCCAGCGTTCAGCTCCCAGGGACCTGTCCCAGCCCCATCTCTTTACAGTTGGTGGCTTCTCGGAGCCTCAGTTTCCCCATGTGTAAGATGGGGGCAACAGTTCCTGCCCTATTGGTGACTGTGAGTATCAGATACGCTGAGGACTGGGGTCAGCCAGGGAGGCTTTGTGAGTCGTGAGCCGTAACACACAAGTAAGGACGACCACGACCCACCATCTGACCCACCTTGGTGTGAGGGCGAGTCAGGAGAAAAGCCCTCAGAGAGGAAGGGCAGCTTGCCCCAGGGCACACAGCACACGAACACCGGAGAACCACAGTGGCTTGTCCCAGAGGGCCTGGCCCAGTGGGATGGGAGCTGTGGCCAGAGCGCCCTCCAGGAAGGGCCAGGGCCGCCGGTCCCACGCTCCCCTCTGCGATCTTGTTGGCCTCATCCCTGCCGGGCCAGTCGGGCTTCTTGGAGGCCTCGTGCATGGCTGTGGGGCATGAAGGAAAAGTGCAGACCTCCCACTGATAGCCCTCGCCCACCCTCCCAGCTCTGTACCCACCAGCTCCCCATGGGTGCACCCTGCCTGCCTCCTACCTTTCACGGAGGCCAGGTGGGTCCGGAGATCCTTCTGCAGCCGAGTGCCTTCAGTCTGCAAAGAGAAGACTGGTGGCCCACCCGGTCCCTGACCCTCTCCTTCCTGTCCCCCTCACATGGATGAACCAACCACGCTGCTCTCCTGACAGCAGCCACTGATCAGCTGACTTCCCAACAGGACAGCAGCTGGCACCTGCCCTCTTCCAGATGCCATTCTTGGCAGGGGAAGGAAGGCAGGAAGACAAGGACCACCCTGCAGGATGACAGGTTGTGCGTACGGCTGAATGACACACAGACAGCGCAGCACCCGCGAGCAGCAGGACCGTCGCTCACAGACCTGCACTCAGACACCTGCAGACAAGTGACCGAGCACAGGAGTACAGCCAGGGCAGGTGGGGTGACCACCAGGCTCCCTGCGCCACAAACTCAGGAGGTGCCTGAGGACAGAGAGCTCCCACTGCCTCCTACTAGGGAAAGGGGGCCAGTCCGAGCCTTTACAGGGACAGAAGACCTGCGGAAGAGATGGCATTGGAGCAGAGGTGCAGAATGCAGGGGTCATGGCCAGGACTCTAAGAGACACTAGGGACATAGACTGTAGAGGGAAAAGGCTGAGCAGGCAGTGGGTTGGGTGGTGACACTCCCTGAGCTGGGACGGTGGTCTCCAGGGGCCTCCTGAGACAGCAGGACCAGTTGAGAGGCTAGAAGCCTGGGACAGGCCTCAAGTCCCTCTTGGACATCAAAACCAGAGCCAGGAAATCTGAGTGAAGAACTCCAGGTTCCAGGAGGGGTGAACAACAGGCGAGGCCAGCACTGAGGTCTGAGACCACGCTCAGTGAGACACGGAAGTTTCCAGAAACATGTGCAAAGAGTGGGCTGCACACAGGCTTTGAGGCCATGCACACCCAGCTGTCCCTTACTAGCCACGCAGCCCTAAACAAGCTAGTGAGCCTCTCTGAACCTCAGTCTCCTCATCTTTCAACGGAAAGTAAATGATCCCTGCCTGGCACTCCTCACATCCAGTGAGCAGGGCCAGGACCCAGAGACTAGAAGGCAGGCTCAGGAGATGTGCCTCATGCTAAGGACAGGAACCCGAGGCAGAGAGGGGACTTGGGAGAGCGGCAGTGGCTGAGGCTTCCCTTCCTTCGAAGGGAAGGGCACCCTCCTGGCCTCTCCTGCCTGCCACCAGCTCAAGCCTCAGAGACATCCATGTTCTGGACACCTCCTGCCCCGGAGGAGGGACAGCTGGCCCGGTCCCAGGAGACCCAGCATGCCTGCAGAGCTCCAGCCTGGCCAGCTTCATGCTTGCACAAGAGCTGGAAGGTGGCCCCATCCATTCAGGCGAAGGTCACTAGGGACCCGGCCACCTCCACAGGCTCACCCCAGCACGACACCCTCAAACCCACTTCTGTCTCCCCACTACAGGCCTCTCCCTATCCGCAGCTGGGGCAGCTCCTCCTGCCCTGGTGCC
The DNA here is from genome assembly GCF_009761245.1 of Sapajus apella. Lineage (NCBI taxonomy): Eukaryota > Metazoa > Chordata > Mammalia > Primates > Cebidae > Sapajus > Sapajus apella. The sequence continues at coordinate 3,885 of NW_022442451.1, forward strand.
CTGGCGGTCAGCACCTTCCATGCAGTCACCTTGACACCCGTGCCCCACCCGACAGCACAGACACGGACAGAGGGTGAGCGACCGGACCAGTCACGCAGAGACTGGGGGAGCCGATGAGCACCTCCAAGCCTGGGCACGCAGCCGCAGCGTGTTTTGTGGGTAATGGGTAGGGACACAGCCCTGAAAACCCACAGATCTGCCTGTCACGATGAATGCTTCTGTGTGGCAGCAGAGACAGCCACAGGAAGGGCTTACAAGCAGCACATAAGATGTTATATGATTTTAAAAAGAGGAGGTGTGAAGAAAAAAACACTCTCTAAAATTCCTTTCATCCTGCATTGAGTAGGGTGTACAACACTGGCCAGTCGTCATTCTTACGGACATCCAAGTTCAAGGCCCTCCGATGCAAGACTGAGTGAAGAAAGAGACAGCCGCTCCACCGTGGACATCAGACCTCCCTGGAATTCCATCGGGGTGGGATGGAGACCCCTCGGGGCTGAGGAATGAGGAAGGGTCCGTCCCACTCCTGACACAGCCATCCTCAGTCTTCACAATTAAAGGCTTTGTTGGTTGAGACGAGGATTAAAGTGTG
>NW_022442452.1:0-363 GCF_009761245.1 Sapajus apella
AAAAACAAGAAAAGAAATAAACAGATTAGAGAGGAGACCTTACAGCAGATGCCTGAGAAATGAAAAGGATCATAAGGGACTATTATAAACAGTCGTAAGCCAACATTAAATAACCTAGAGAAAATACATAAGTTTCTAGTAACACAACCTAGTAAGATCCAATCAAGAAGAAAGAAAAACGTTCAACAAACCATTAACAAACAAAGTTGAAGTAGCAACCACTTACTGATTAGGAGATCCTTTCCCCATTGCTTGTTTTTGTCAGGGTTGTCAAAGATCAGATGGTTGTAGATGTGTGGTGTTATTTCTGAGGCCTCACTTCTCCATGAGTCGGTGGGCCTATTCTGGCAAGAGTACCATGCT
>NW_022442452.1:463-4474 GCF_009761245.1 Sapajus apella
AAATAGTTTTTTTTGCTAATCCTGTGAAAAATATCTATGGTAGTTTGATGGGAATAGCATTGAATCCAAAAATTACTTTCAGCAGTATGGCATATTTATGATATTGATTTCTCCTATCCATGAGGATAGAATGTTTCCTTGTTTGGTGTCCTCTTTTATTTCCTTGAGCAGCCATTTGTAGTTGTCCTTGAAGAGGTCCTTCACATCCCTAGTGAGCTGTATTCCTAGGTATTCTCTTTGTAGCAATTATGAATGGGCATTCATTCAAGATTTGGCTCTCTGCTTGCCTATCATTGGTATAAAAGAAAGCTTGTGATTTTTGTACATTGACTTTGTATCCTGAGACTTTGCTGAAGTTGTTTATCAGATCAAGAAGTTTTGGGGCTGAGACAATGGAGTTTTCTAAATATAAAATCATGTCATCTGCAAACAGAGACAACTTGACTTCCTCTCTTCCTATTTAAATACCCTTTATTTCTTTCTCTTGCCTGATATTGCCCTGGACAGAACTTCCAATACTATGTTGAATAGGAATGGTAAGAGAGGGCATCCTTGTCTTGTACCAGTTTTCAAAAGAAATGCTTCCAGCTTTTGCCCATTCAATATGATTTTGGCTGTAGGTTTGCCATAAATAGCTCTTATTATTTTGAGATATGTTCCATGCAAAGACACACAAAAGCTCTAAACCAAGGGTTGGAGGAAAATTTACAAAGCAAATAGAAAGCCAAAAAAAAAAAAAAGTAGGGGTTGCAATTTCTAATCTCTGACAAAACAGACTCTGTGTGTGTGTGTGTGTGTGTGTGTGTGTGTGTGTGTGTGTGTGTGTGTGTGTAGACAAGCCAAAATGTGCTGATCCTCCCAGCAATAATGATTTGGTGTCTGTGAAGTGTCACATACCATGTAAAAGTGATCTACACATAGCTTCATTTATTCCTCACACCACTGCTATGAGCTGGGCACAATCTGCATTTTACAGATAAAGAAACTGAAGAACAGAGAGGCTAGGCACTTTGCTCATAGTCACATGGCAAGGTTAGTGGCAGATAAAGGGCTCAAATTCAGGTTGACAGGGCAGCTCAGCAATATTGCCTCAAAAATCCCAAACTGTGAACATAAAACATTTCAAAACAAGCTTCATGTGGGCCATGAAAACAAGGAAAACTTTCCAATCTGCCCCACTTTAAAAAGAAGAGTTTACAAGCAGAGCACAGGCCAGGCACAGTGGCTAATGCCAGTAATCCCAGCACTCTGGGAGCCTGAGGCCGTCGGATCATGAGGTCAAGAGATTGAGACCATCCTGGCCAACATTGTGAAAACCCATCTCTACTAAAAATACTTCTTTAAAAAATTAGCTGGGTGTGGTGGCCTGTGCCTGTATTCCCAGCTACTCAGGAGGCTGAGGCAGGAGAATCGCTTGAACCCGGGAGGTGGAGGTTGCAGTGAGCCAAGATCACACCACTGAAGTCCAGCCTGGCAACAGAGTGAGACTCTGTCTCAAAAAAACAAACAAACAAAAAGTAGAGCACACACAAAACACAACACTTAATGCTGCAGAGGATGTTCTTAAGTCCACCAATATCACCACACATTCTGTGCAATCAAGAAATTTACTTGGATGGGGGTGGGGTGGGCTCCCGTGTGTAATTCCAGCCCTTTGTGGGGCCAACGCCGGTGGATTACCTGAGGTCAGGAGTCTGAGACCAGCCTGGTCAACATGGCCAAACCCCATTTATATCAGAAATAAAAAAACTTAGCCTGGCATGGTGGCACACTCCTGTAATCCCAGCAACTCGAGAGGCTGAGCCAGAGAATCGCTTGAACCTGGGAGGGGGAGGTTGAATTGAGCTTAGATTTTGCCACTGTACTCCAGCATGGGAGACACAGTGAGACTACCTCAAAAAAAAAAAAAACTTAGGCGGGGGCGATGGGTGCGGAGACTAACACCTGTAATCTCAGTACTTTGGGAGGCCTATGTGGGTGGATCACCAGAGGTCAGGACTTCCAGACCAGCCTAGCCAACGAGAAGAAACCTAGTTTCTACTAAAAATACAAATATATAAATACATATATACACACGTATATATGTATATATATATTTTAGCCGGACAGTGCCACCGCTATCCCATTCCTCCCCAATTTTTGTTGATGTCTCTTCCTCCTTTTTTTTTTTTTTTTGGAGATGGAGTCTTGCTCTGTGGAGCCTCCCAGGCTGGAGTGCAGTGGTGTGATCTCAGCTCACTGCAACCTCTACCTCCTGGGTTTAAGCAATTCTTCTGCCTCAACCTCACAAGTAGCTGGGACTACAGGCATGCACCACAATGCCTGGCTAATTTTTGTATTTTTAGTAGGGATGGGGTTTCACCATGTTGGCCAGGATGGTCTCAAACTCCTGACCTCCAGTCATCCATTTGCCTTGGGCTCCCAAACTGCTAGGATGACAGGAGTAAGCCACCATGCCTGGCTTTTTCTTTTCTTTTCTTTTCTTTTTTTGAGATGGGGCCTTCCTGTGTTTCCCAGGTAGGCCCTCAAGCAATCCTCCCACCTTAGCCTTCTGAGTTGCTGAGGTTATAGGTGAGTGCCACCTTGCCTGACACTTGAAGCATGATTTTGTCACCGCAGACCCCTCTCATTCCCTTTCATAGGAAGTCACTGAGCACCAGAGAAGCTTGAGCCAAGAACTAGGGACACCGATATTTGAACTCATTTCTGTTGGGTGCCAAATTTCTCTGTGCCTCCTTCTGGGAAAATTGGAGGTGGCAAGATACAGTGGCTCACACATATAATCCCAGCACTTTAGGAGGCGTAGGTGGGTGGATCACCTGAGGCCATTGCACTCCAGCCTGGACAACAAGAGTGAAACTGTGTCTCAAAAAAACAAAGAAAGAAGGGAAGAGAGAGAGAGAGGGAGAGAAAGAAAGGGATAGAAAAAGAAAGGAAAGAAAGAAAAGGAAGAAAGAAAAAGAAAATCAGAGGCTTTGGTCCATTTGTCTCCCACTCTCTGGAGTATTTGTGTCCCTGCTTGAATGTGATCTCCTTGAGGCAAAGTCTGGGTCCCCTTAGTCTTGCGTGCCCACCCTGGCCTGCCTGTCCCACACTAGCTGCTCAGTGAAGGCTGGCCCAGGTAGGGTATCGGTTTGAGGCATCCCAAGACTTGGAGTTGTAGAAGATGTGAGTGGGAAGCCTTGAAATGCTCTGCCCATCAGGAAATGTGTCTATCCCGGAGTTCAGCCAAGAAGCTGTGCTCCCTCCAATGCCAGTGCTCAGAGCTCCCCTACCCAGGGTGGAACCTTGGATGGCCAATTACGTTGGCTCAATATTTGCCTTGAGTAGCTCGGTGCAGTGGCTCCAGCCACTGTCGGATCTGTAAGCCCAGCACTTGGAGAGGCTGAGGCAGAAGAATAGTTTGAGGCCAGGAGTTCAAGACCAGCTGGGCAACATAGTGAGACCCCATCTTTACAAAATATTTTAAAAGTAGCCAAGAAGCTGAGGTGGGAGGATTGCTCGAGTCCAGGAGTTTGATGCTAGAGTGAGGTGGTATTGTGCCACTACACTCCAGCCTGGGTGGCAGAGCAAGACCCTATCTCAAAAAACAAAAACAAAACAAAACAAAAAACCCCCAAAACCAAAAAACAACAACAAAAGTTTTTGCCTAGAAACTGAAGCCTAAGGAGGAGAATGGGGTGCCCACAATGACAAATAAGAAAACTGAGCTCAGGGTAGAAAGAGACCAAGAAATTGACTCGTGTGAAAAAGGCAAAGCTATTCATGCAGCGTTTATTCACTCCTTCATTCATTTGTCACCTAGTCTCCAGCATGGACTGACTATGCCCTCAGGCCCAGCCCTGTGCTGGGGGAACAGCAGGGAATCAGGCCCAGCTCCTGCCTTAGGGAGCTCACGGTGGGCTGCAGGGACAGGCGTGAAAGCACTGAGGGACATGAGGATGTGCCTGGGGCAGTGGCACTGGGGTGTGGGCACCCAGAGTGGGTCCTCATGGCCTCAGCCTGGGTAAC
>NW_022442453.1:0-4474 GCF_009761245.1 Sapajus apella
CCCGGCTCTATGAAAGCACAAAAATTAGCTGGGCTAATTTTACAGGTTCCATGTGCCTGTAATCCCAGCTACTTGGGAGGATGAGGAAGAAGAATGGCTTGAACCTGGGAGGCAAAGTTTGCAGTGAGCTGAGATCACACCACTGTACCACAGCCTGGGTGGAGCAAAAAAAAGAAAATTAGTTTTTGTAGAGACAGGAGTCTCCCTGTTATCCAGGTTGGTCTCAAACCTCTTAACTTCAATGATCCTCTCACATCAGGATTACAGGTGTGAGCACACACCCAGCCAACAAACTTGGAGATTGAAAGAGGCTAAAAAGACATGACAGTGCTGGGGAACAGTTATGGGCTAGAGATGCATACTAGGGTGTTCTATTCTAAAGAAACAGAAAGAGGCCAGGTGTGGTGGCTCAGACGTGTAACACCAAACACTTTGGGAGACCGAGAAGGAAGGATCGCTTGTGCCCAGGAGTTTGGGACCCACCTGGCAGCATAGTAAGACGGTGTCTCTACAGAAACAAAAACAAAAAAGCTTTTTTTAATTAGCCAGGAATGGCAGTACATACCTATAGTTCTGGATACTCAGGAGGCTGAGGGGAGATGATTACTTGAGCCCAAGAGGTCAAGGCTGCAGTGAGCCACGATCGCACCACTGCACTCCAGCCTGGGTGACCGAGCAAGAACCTGCCTCAGAAAAAAAAAAGGAACAGAAAGAAGCAATTACTGTGAATGTCAGGGTTGGGGAAAACTTCTGGAGAGAAGGGAGGGGCTGGCATTGTGCCCATCTCCAGCCCCTTCTGGAAGAACAGAGTCTAGTGGGGAAGACAGCAGCACAAGTGGAGATTCAGGCTGCAGCACCAGGAAGTTCCCCTCCACCTTCCCGCCTGCTTGCCTTTTCCTTTGTGGAACAGGGGCATGGTTTTCTTTCTTCTTCGCGTTTCTATCTAGTTAGATTTTCTGACAGGAGAATTTACATACAGGATGTATAGCATCAACATGAACAGCCAGCTGGAATTGATGGCTTCATTGATACCCCAGCCAGGCACAATCCTGATCCCTCTGCTAAGGACATCTGGATGTTGCTGCTGTCCAGGATTCTCAGCGACATGCTCGGTGCCCACTCCCAGATTCTGGAAATCCCCTGGCATATTCCCAAAAGGAGAGATGCTAACTCACAATTCTGCATAAAAATTGTCTCTGTGTGCTTTTTTTTTGTTTGTTTGTTTGTTTTGGAGACAGGGTCACTCTGTCAATGACTGCAGTCCAAAGGTGTGATTTCAGCTCACTGCAACCTCTGCCTCCTGGGCTTGAGCAGTTCTCCTGCCTCAGCCTCCCGAGTAGCTGGGATTACAGGCACCTGCAACCATGCCTGGCTAATTTTGTATTTACAGGTATAAGCCTTGCAACTGGCTAGTCTTTTTTTTTTCTTTTTTTTTTTTTTTTTTTGAGGCAGAATCTTGCTCTATCACCGTGGCTGGAGTACAGGGACATAATCTCAGCTCATTGCAACCTCCACCTCCTGGTATCAAGCAATTCTTTTGCCTCAGCCTCCCGAGTAGCTCAGATTATGGGCACTTACCACAACACCCAGCTAATTTTAGTATTTTTGTTAGACATGCTGTTTCACCACTGGGCCAGGCTGGTCTTAAACTGCTGACTTCAGGTGATCCACCCACTTTAGCCTCCCAAAAGGCTGCAATCTCGTCTCACTGCAACCTCTGCTCCTGTGTTCAAGCAATTCTCCTGCTTTGGCCTCCCAAGTAGCTGGGAATACAGGTTCCTGCCACCACGCCTGGCTAGTTTTTGTACTTTTAGTAGAGACGGGGTTTCACCATGTTGCCCAGGCTGGTCTTGAACTCCTGACCTCAGGTGATCTGCCTGTCTCAGCCTCCCAAAGTGCTGGGATGTCAGGCATGAGCCACTGCGCCTGGCCTACTTCTTTATTATTATTACATTGTAATATATAATGAAATACTTACACAACTGACCCTAACACAGAATCAGTGGCAGCCCTGAGCTTGTTTTCATGAAACTAGATGGTCCCTTCTGGGGTGACGGGAGACAGTGACAAATCAACAGGCATTAGATTCTTCTAAGGAGGGCACAGCCCAGCTCCCTCGCATGTGCTTTTTACAGTAGGGTTTGCGCTCCTACAACACCTCCACTGATCTGACAGGAGGTGGAGCTCCGGTGGTGATGCCAGCAATATGAAGTGACTGTGAACACAGATGAAGCCTCCCTCACCAGCCCGCTGCTCACCTGCTGTGATGCCTGCCCAGTTCCTAACAGGTAAGCCAGGCGCGGTGGCTCACGCCTGTAACCCCAGCACTTTGAAGACTGAGGCGCGTGGATCATCTGAGGTAGGGAGTTAGAGACCAACCTGACCAACATAGAAACACCCTGTCTCTGCTAGAAATACAAAAATTAGCCTGACGTGGTGGCTCATAACTGTAATCCCAGCTACGTGGGAGACTGAGACAGGAAAGTCACTTTAATCCAGGTGTCAGAGGTTGCAGTGAATCAAGATCATGTCATTGCCAAAACTCCATGTCAAAAAAAAAAAAAAAAAAAAAAAAAAAAAAAAAAAGATCAGGCCCGATGGCTCACAGTTGGAATCCCAGCACTTTGGGATAATGAGGAGGGCGAATCACCTGAAGTAAGGAGTTTGGGACCAGCCTGGCCTACATGGTGAAACTCTGTCTCTACTAAAAATACAAAATTAGCCAGGTGTGGTGGTACCTGCCTGTGATCCCAGCTACTCAAGAGGCTGAGGCAGGAAAATTGTTTGAACCTCGGAAGTGGAGATTACATTGACCTGAGGTTGCACAACTGTATAGAGTGAGACTCTGCCTAAAAAAAAAAAAAGAAAGAAACACAAACAAAAACAGGCTACAGACTTCTAGTGATCCATGCCCAGGAGGGTTGGGGGACCCCAGCTGTAGACAATATGTAATGATTAAATCAGGGTAACTGAGACAGTCATCACCTCAAATACTTATCTTTTGTTTTGGGAACATGAAAATCCTTCTAGCTATCTTGAAATATACAAACAAATTCTCACTCACTTTAATGTCCCTTGTGCAGTATTGATTACTGTAACTTATTCCTTCTATCTAGGCCTTCTTGTCTTTCATTCATTCTTTTTTTTTTAAATGATTTTTATTTATTTCTGAGACATCTCTGTCTTTCTGCCAGGCTGGAGTGCAGTGGCATGATCTCGACTCAATGCAACCTCTACCTCCTGGATGCAGGCAATTCTCGTGCCTCAGCCTCCCGAGGAGCTGGGATTACAGGTGTGCGCCACCATTCCTACCTAAGTTTTGCTTTTTTAGTAGAGATAGGGTTTCACCATGCTGTCCAGACAGGTCTCGAACTCCTGACCTCACGCAGTCCACCCACCTCAACCTCCCAAAGTGCTGGGATTACAGGCATGAGCCACAGCACCCAGCCATTCATTCATTCTTCCATGCATTCATTCCACTAATAACTACTGCCTGGATATCATACATCCAGTGGGGTTCCAGGCTCTGGGGAAACAGCAATGAGCAAAACAAAGCTGCTGCTCTCTTAATGGATCCATCATTCTAAAGAGGGGGAAAGAGACAGGCGATCCACAAACAAACCAGTCACTCCATCAGGTGGAGAGCACTATGAAGGATAAATACTAAAGCTGGTGTGGCCAGATGCGGTGGCTCACACCTGTAATCCCAGGACTTTGGGAGGCTGACGTGGATGGATTCCTAGAGGTTAGGAGTTCAAGACCAGCCTGGCCAACATGGTGAAATGCCATCTCTACTAAAAGTACAAAAAAAAAAAAAAGGAGCCAGGTGTGGTGGCACCTGCCTGTAACCCTAGCTACTCAGGAGACTGAGGTAGGAGGATGGCTTGAACTTGGGAGGTGGAGGCTGCCGTGAGCTGACATTGTGCCACTGCACTCCAGCCTGGGGAACATAGCAAGACTCTGTCTTCAAAAATAAAAAAGTAAAGAGAAATCAGGTGCAGGTGTAGAGTGCACTAGTGTGAGCAGGGGTGCTGTGGTAGAGGAGAAGGTGGTCAGGAAAGGCCTATCTGTGAAGGTGTTAGACATGAGGGCTGAGCCTGCGGACTGCTGGGAGAGCAGCACTGGAGGTCTCTAGGTGTTGGTGCCATTTGTAGTCCTTTCGTTTTGCTTTTAAGACAAAGTCTTGCTCTGTTGCCCAGGCTGGAGTGAAGTGGCACAATCTCAGCTCACTGCAACCTCCGCCACCTGGGTTCAAGCCACCTCAGCCTCCCAAAGAGCTGGGATGGCAGGTATGAGTCACTGTGCCTGGCCTATGTATTAACATGTTTAAATTCTTCCAAAAGCTAGGCTTCAGGGACATTGTTCTGACAGCCATTAGAAATAAATGACAGAATGACAGGACAAGGATCATGTCAGTCACAGGGAAACTGTGGACATCTGCTGGCCAGCAGCAGGAAAGCCACTCAGACCCTGG
>NW_022442454.1:0-1060 GCF_009761245.1 Sapajus apella
GCTGGGATTACAAGCATGAGCCACCACACCTGTCCCATTTAGTTGAATTCTAATTCAACTAAATGAAGTAGAATTAGTTATGAAATAGTTATGAAACCTATTTAGATATGAAATGTATAATTCATTCATTGATAACCACCTTACCTCTGAGATTTGGTGGTTACACAGAGCTGTCCTGGATATACAGTATTTTCATATTACTACATTCTCCTGTGCTTCCTTTTTGCCTTGACATAAGGAAGGCATTGTGAAGCTGAAGCCTCATGAGGAACCTCTTCATTCTGAGATCCTCAGTGGAAAATTCACCATCTTAGGGAGTCTTTAGGGACCTATCTTGTAGGGCCTCATTATTGCCTTTTTTAAAACTGGTGTCATGTTTGGACTTTGTTCCTGCATACATTATCCTGAATCTAGAGAGTGTCCAGAGTTAGGAGCAGATGTGAAACAGCCATGCAGTTTGTTATAAAAGTATTTTAGTAATAATTGAATTACTAATAATTACTAGTAATTAGAGTTGCTAATGATAACTGAATAACTGAACTATGGAAAATCAGTTGTACAGTAGACTTCAGAAAGTTTCTTCATTTGGTCCATTAAGGTTAGTTGTGGTCTTTGTGATAGATATGCGATGTGTCAGACACCCATGCTTCCATATTTAACACAAGCCCTCCACGTAGCTGAGACCTTAGCCTTTCCAGTAAACATACAATGGCACTTTTAAGGCAGAGGGTGGAAATCATGGTCCTGTTGCCTGGTTCTCTCCTGCTGCTTGTTTCTTTGGCCATCCTGCTGGGGAAGTTAGCTAGGAAGTCATCTTTTGATCTGTCTGCAGTTGAAGAGCAAAGAGAATGTGATTTTTTTTCTTACCACAGAAATAAGGTCCAGGGAGTGCTGAGAGAATCAGGCAAGGGATGATATTAACATTCTTCCCTCTGGGGAGAAATTGGTGAGGTCAGGGAATTACTGTTAGCATCTGTTTTCTTCATGTATCAAACCGTTATCCAGTATATAAGTCTTAGTAACTGCTGTGGTTTTCTATTTGATTTTTTTTTTTTTTTTT
>NW_022442454.1:1160-2136 GCF_009761245.1 Sapajus apella
AACCTCCGCGTCCTGGGTTCAGGCAATTCTCCTGCCTCAGCCTCCTGAGTAACTGGGATTACAGGCATGTGCCACCATGCCCAGCTGATTTTTTTGTATTTTTAGTAGAGATGGGGTTTCACCATGTTGACCAGGATGGTCTTGATCTCTTGACCTCGTGATCCACCTGCCTCGGCCTCCCAAAGTACTGGGATTACAGGCATGAGCCACCGCGCCCGGCCGTATTTGATTTTTAAATGTTTTTTGTTTTATTTGCTTTAGAATGTTCGGGACCCAACAGGAACCTCCATTGCCCTCTTTACTGCGAGGTTGCATCATCCCCACAAGTCAGTCCAACATGTGGTACTTCAGGCTCTGTTTTACTTGCTAGACAGAGCTATAGATAGCTAAGCATTAGATTATGTTTTAGGCCTACATGCAGGTAGAAAAGTGGCAGTTTTTGACTTGATTAAATTCAGCAGTGCCTTCACCATTCTCCTAGGATGTGCCCTGGGCAATGCTATGAATAGAAACCAGTCCATGTCCTTCAGGACTTGGCGTGTTTCCAGGCACTCTCAGGATAGTGGGTGTTCTGTCTCTACCACCTTAGCTCTTTGTCAGGAAAACAGGAGCTGAGAAAGTCAATTATCAGCAATCTTCAGTGTAGGAAAAAGTAATTATTGGAAGAGAATAAGGAGGAGATGACCTGTGCTGGTTCTTTTTTTTCACATCAGAACCCTCTAGGGCCTCATTTTCTTTGTCTGCATAACAGGAATAATGCCACTTAGAGGATTTTGAGACTCAACATTCAGGGGAGGTTTGGGCGCGGTGGCTCACACCTGTGATCCCAGCACTTTGGGAGGCTGAAGCAGGTGGATTGCTTGAGGCCAGGAGTTTAAGACCACCCTGGAAAACAAGGTGAAACCCTGTCTCCGATAAAAAATACAAAAAATTAGCTGGGCCTGGTAGCGTGCACCTTTAGTTCCAGCTTCTGGGG
>NW_022442454.1:2236-4039 GCF_009761245.1 Sapajus apella
AATTCAAGGAAAAGCCCAAAAGTATAAAGTTAAGCAAAAATCATCCTGAATAAAAACAGGTGCATAAGCATAAACAACCAGCTCAGGTCATCACTCTCCCCCTGCTCAGGTAAATGGGATTGTTACAATTCAATGGACAATTAAACTCAAGCCCCAAGAAGTGTTTTACAGTCATCATGTGTTAGTCCAGCTGGTTCTAGGACCCTGGTTTCTTCACTCCTAAGAGTTATTTGTATCCTCCCGTGCTGTCTTTCTGCTATTCTTTTTTCCCTGGTGTTTGCAATTTATGGTTTCTTACTGCTTTTGACATCTTTGGCTGGCCCTCTGGATTAGAAGTGCTATATTGTGGCCAGGCATGTTGACTCGTGCCTGTACTCCTAGCACTTTGGGAGGATGAGACGGGCAGATTGTCTGAGCTCAGGAGTTTGAGACCAGCCTGGGAAACATGATAAAACCCTGTCTGTACCACAAATACAAAAAAATTGCCAGGTGTGGTGGCATGCACCTGTAGTCCCAGCTACTCAGGGAGGCTAAGGCATGAGAATTGTTTAAGCCCTGGGGGTAGAGGTTGCAGTGAGCAGAGATCATGCCACTACAGTCCAGCCTGGGTGACAGAGTCAGACTCGGTCTCCAAAAAAAAAAAAGTGCCATATTGGGGACTGAGACCTGAGATAGTGACAGACAGCAATGTATAACTTGATTCATGCTGTGGACTGACATGTTGGGAATCATCCTCACCTATGGTGAGGATGCCTGTCTGGTTCATGTGTTGTTGCCTTCTTGATGTGGCTTTGACAGTACGTAGCTTCTGCTGTTGGTGCTTGGTGGGAGATACACTAAGCCACACACACAGCATTATTCTGAAGAGGAGAAGTTGCCAGGGAGTGTGGACCAGCATTCTCAGTGGCGCTGCACTCTCCAAGCGGAAGTGGAGACTTCTCAGCTCTTCCCTGTGACCGGCCTTCGGGTATAACTTCCAGTATATGGGTTCCTTAGAAATTCTGTAGCTCAGGAGAATAAATGAGAGGCTCCTTCCCCAGAAAATCCAGTATTGGTCTTCCTCCATGGGAGGCTTGGAGTCAGAACTCTCATGTAGGCACGGCAGGATGCATGGAGGAACCACATGGTGCTTTTTCCATTGTGAGTGTTAGATCCCACAAGACAACCACACAGCCAAACATAGTTAAAACTTAGGTTTTATGATATTTATTTCTTTCCTAAAAACCCTCAGTGACTCCTTATTACCCAGAGGGAGCATATAAGCTAAATAAACGTGAATTCCTTTCTCCAAGCAAAACATTCTCGCCAGTCAAGAGAAAATCTTGTTTTCCTGTGTTACCTTGAACTACAGTGGTCTTACCTCTCCCTTCGTCTTTACGAAATCCTACTCTTTCTTCAAAACCCAGCTCCCAGCTTCCGTGACTGGCTCCCTCAGACTCCAATCTGTCATAAATGAAATCAGGTTTCCTCTGACCTTAATAGAAGTTATTATGAATATCAGTCTTTATGTACTTACATTATAGATAGCCTTATGATATCATTCATCTTACACTGTTACTAGATTTTTCACCTACCACTAGAATGTGAGCTCCTTGAGGGCAAGAAACTTTCTTTTTAAAATATATAAAAGAAAACATTCAAATCTCTGTACATCAAGAGAGAATGGTATCATTAACGTCTACATATCCATCATCCATCTTCCTGGTAGCCCCTCATGGATCTCCTACCCTCAATTTCTTTCTTTTTCTTTTCTTCTCTCTCTCTCTCTCTTTTTTTTTTTTTTTTTTTTTTTTTTTTTTTTTT
>NW_022442454.1:4139-4474 GCF_009761245.1 Sapajus apella
TTTTTTATTGTGGCATAATGTACATTGCATGAAATTTCTTATTTAACCATATTTAAGTATACTCTCCAGTGGTATTTAGTACATTGTTGTGTGACCATTATCAATATCATTTCTAGAACTTTTGCATCATCCCAACTAAGTCTTTGTAACTATCAAACAATAACTCCCCATTTCCCCCTATACACATCCCTTGACAACCATTATTCTACTCTCTGTCTCTATGAATTTGATGACTTTTGGTACTTCATATGAGGAGCGTGATTCAGTATTTGATCTTTTGGGACAGGTTTGTTTTACTTAGCATAATGTCTTCAAGTTTCATCCATGTTGTAGCA
>NW_022442455.1:0-4473 GCF_009761245.1 Sapajus apella
ACCTCATTGCCTCTGGTATGCAGAAGGCTCTGTGTCAGTGATGCATATTCACAAGCAGCTGACCTGAGACAGGAATCTGGTTCTAGCTGCAAGGTCACCTCTGAACTGCTGTCCTGTACAACTTGGCAGGGCACCATGCACACAGAACTGAATTGTAATCTGTTTGTGCATTGGAAAATCAAGCTGTGGCTTATGGCTAGCATTTTTTTTTTCTTTTTTTTTTTTTTGAGATGGAGTTTCGTGCTTATTGCCCAGGCTGGAGTGCAATCACACCATCTTGGCTCATTGCAACCTCCACCTCCCAGGTTCAAGCAATTCTCCTGCCTCAGCCTCCCAAGTTGCTGGAATTACAGGCATGCGCCACCACACCTGGCTAATTTTGTATTTTTAGTAAAGACAAGGTTTCTCCATGTTGATTAGGCTGGTCTGGAACTCCCAACCTCAGGTAATCCGCCTGCCTAGGCCTCCCAAAATGCTGGGATTACTTGCACAAGCTACTGCGCCTGGCCATGGGAAGCATCTTTAAGAATTTTGTACAAGGCCAGGTGCAGTGGTTCATGCCTGTAATTCTAGCATTTTGGGAGGCTGTGGCGGGTGGATAACTTGAGGCCCAGGAGTTTGAGACCAGCCTGGCCAACATGGTAAAACCCCATCTCTACTAAAAATACAAATATTAGCCGGGTGTGGTGGCACATGCCTGCAATCCCAGCTACTCAGGAGGCTGAGGCAGGAGAATCACTTGAACCCAGGAGGTGGAAGTTGCAATGTGCAGAGATTGCCCTACTGCACTCCAGCCTGGTTAACAGAGTGAGACCTTGTCTCAAAAAAAAAAAAAGAAAAGAAAAAAGAAGGCGGGGCACATTGGCTCATGCTTGCAATCCCAGCACTTTGGGAGGCCAAGGTGGGTGGATCACCTGAGGTCAGGATTTCTAGACCAGCCTGGCCAACATGGTGAAACTCCGTCTCTACTAAAAATACCAAAAATTAGCTGGACGTGGTGGCACACACCTGTAGTTCCAGCTTCTTGGAAGCCTGAGGCAGGAGAATCCCTTGAACCTGGGAAGCGGAGGTTGCAGTGAGCCGAGATTGCACCACTGTACTCCAGCCTGGGCCACAAGAGTGAAACTCCATCTCAAAAAAAAAGAAAGAAAAGGAAAAAAGAAAATATCAGAGTACATCACATATAGCATGGCAAGAATAGGTATTTTTTAAACCCAAAACAGTTATATAAGTTTATACACGCACACATACCCCCCACACAAGTGTCAGTTTACATGTATATTGGTTTTAGTTTTATATATTGCAGATTGCAGAAGGTGCTGTGGTGTACCACCCAGAGTCTGTCCTTCAGCACTAAGGCCTACAGTCCCCAGCTCCCAGGAATGCTGCCTCTGACTACTCAGAATTTATTTCATCCCCAGGAGCTGCCTATGGTCTGAGAGAGCTGAGTAAACCCAGGGTCAGGACCCCTTCCCAGGGAAAGCCCACGTCCAATGACTGGCCAATTCAAAAGGTAGATACGAAGGTCCAGCTCTCCCAGAGTAACCAGCTTGTCCTGGTTTGCCTGAGACTTTCCTGGCTTTAAAACAGAAAGTCCTGTGTCCTGAAAACCCAAGGCAAACTAGATAATCTGGGATGATTGGTCACCCTGCTCTTGCCTCAGTTTGGGACACCACTGATCACCCCCCTTCACAACTCTCTATGGGATCAATTGAGGCTTCCCCTGGGTTGTTAGAGCATCAGAGTTCAACCTCTCCCTCTGCCCAGTCCTGCTTCCCTTGCTCTCTGACAGGGGCTGCTCCTAGAGTGCTCCCCAATGAACAAGTGCATATAACTCCCCAGCCCAGATCTGCTTCCCAGGGAACCCAGCCAGCTAGTATAGTGAGTTTTAGTGATCAAATGCATTCCTTGCTGGAAATCAAGATCAAAAAGATTTGAAGACACTGGTCCAGTAGATACCACCATTTTGTAGTCTTTACACAGCACACCTCTTTCCATTAGTAACAGCGTCCTGCTTCTTTTGGGGAAGTAGTACTATTCTGACTCAAGTCAGGGGTTCTTGTGTGGGAACCTCCAACTTCCAACCATCACCACAAGCCTGTGGCTCAATCTAGACCAAGCAGAATCCTTTCCTGCAATTTTTCTGTTGATTCTTCAAGAAAAAGACTCCTTTCCTGAGGCCTCCGAGAGGCCATGTAGCCCATACACAGGCAGAGTACTGGGGGAAATCAGGATAAACAGATTCCTGCGACATCACAGTCAGATTTCAGGCAGTCCTGGACCCACTTGCACCTCTACTTTTCCTTGTTTCTCCTCCAGGTGGGCTTCTGCCATCTGCAGCCAAAAGGATCTTGACTGGCAGCACAGACTTTTAAGAAAAGCAGATCATGAAGCTGGGTGTGGTGGCTCACGCTTGTAGTCCCAGCAATTTGGAAGGCTGAGGCAGGTGGATCATGAGGTCAGGAGATCGAGATCATCCTGGCTAACGTGGTGAAACCCTGTCTCTACTAAATACAAAAAATTAGCTGGGCATGGTGGCATGTGCCTGTAGTCCCAGCTACTTGGGAGGCTGAGGCAGGGGAATCGCCTGAACCCAGGCGATGGAGGTTGCAGTGAGCCAAGATTGCACCACTGTACTCCAGACTGGTGGGAGAGTAAGACTCTGTCTCAAAAACAAAAAAGAAAAAGAAAAAAGAAAAGCAGATCATGATCATTCATAAGGCAAAGAATCAACAGTTATACTTCTGCTTATACCTAATGTTTTTCTTTCTTTCTTCAACTTACCTGTCTTCACTTCTTTTGCTGGGTGCTGTGGCTCTCGCCTGTAATCCCAGCATTTTGCCTGGCTGGGTGCTGTGGTTCACGCCTGTACTCCCAGCACTTGGAAAGGCCAAGGTGGGCAGATCACGAGGTCAAGAGATGGAGACCATCAACATGGTGAAAACTCATCTCTACTGAAAATACAAAAATTATCTGGGCATGGTGGCCTGTGCCTGTAGTCCCAGCTACTCGGGAGGCTGAGGCAGGAGAATCACTTGAACCTGGGAGGTAGAGGTTGCAGTGAGGCGAGATCGCACCACTGCACTCCAGCCCAGTGACAAAGCGAGACCATCTCAGAAAAAAAAAGTACTTTCCTCTCTTGAACCACTCCTTTAAGACCTGTTCAAATGTCTCCTACTCAGTGATGTCAAACTTTCCTGCCACTCCCAGACAGGTGCATAATTACATCCACAGACAAACGTTTATGAGCTCTTGCTGCTATAATGCTTATGGCTGCCGCTGTGCTGGTACAAGGCCAGAGATGGAGCAGTGCACAGCCAGGACCTCCAGGCGTTTGAGTGTTGTAGTGGGGCAAGCTGGCTCCTAAACAGAAAATTACCCTTTGCGCGGTGGCTCACGCCTGTAATCCCAGCACTTTGGGAGGCCGAGGCGGATGGATCACGAGGTCAAGAGATCGAGACCATCCTGGTCAACATGGTGAAACCCCGTCTCTACTAAAAATACAAAAAATCAGCTGGGCATGGTGGCGCGTGCCTGTAATCCCAGCTACTCAGGAGGCTGAGGCAGGAGAATTGCCTGAACCCAGGAGGCGGAGGTTGCGGTGAGCCAAGATCGCGCCATTGCACTCCAGCCTGGGCAACAAGAGCGAAACTCCGTCTCAAAAAAAAAAAAGAAAATTATCCTTTGAGGTGGTAAGTGCACTGACAGAGATGTTAGAGACCCCTAGGAGGGGGAAGTGTAAAGTAGCAACATGTTCATCTAAAATCTATTAGCTCTTTTTCTTTTCTTTCTTTTTTTTTTTTTTTTTTGACAGAGTCTCGCTCTGACATCCAGGCTTGAGTGCAGTGGCACGATCTTGGCTCACTGCAACCTCTGCCTCCCGGATTCAAGTGATTCCTGTGTCTCAGACTCCTGAGGTAGCTGGGATTACAGGTTCTCGCCACCATGCCTGGCTAATTTTTGTATTTTTAGTAGAGACGAGGTTTCACCATGTTGGCCGGGCTGGTCTCGAATTCCTGACCTCAGGTGATCTGCTCTCCTCGGCCTCCCAAAGTGCTGGGATTGTACAGACTTGAGCCACTGTGTTTGGCCTTTTACCCTTTTCTGTAGTGCAGGTACATAATTGTTTCTTCCTTTCTATTTCCTCAGCATCCTTGTATTTCTTTAGCATTTATTGTATTCTATTTTATCTTTTTGTTGTTGTTGTTTTTCTGAGATGGAGTCTTTCTCTGTTGCCCAGGCTGGAGTGCAATGGCATGATCTCAGCTCACTGCAAACTCTGCCTCCCAGTTTCAAGCAAATCTCCTGCCTCAGCCTCCTGAATAGCTTGAATTACAGGCACCCTCCACTGCACCTAGCTGATTTTATATTTTTAGTACAGACAGGATTTTACCATATTGAGCAGGCTGGTCTCAAACTCCTGACTTCAGGTGATCCACCCACCTCGGTCTCCCAAAGTGCTGGGATTCCAGG
>NW_022442456.1:0-2718 GCF_009761245.1 Sapajus apella
GGCAGGAAGGAAATGTAACAATGTATAAGACTACAGAAATTAGGGAGAGGCAGGAGGGAACTGGTACTGAGATCTGGTATATTTCAGTTGACTTGAACACAGCACAGTTAATTGGCTTTGTTATGCACCAATTGTAAATTACTAATTTCCCTCTTCACTTTCTTCATTGGCAGAACTTGTTGCCTCCTTGATTGCTTTTCTGTCCTATGAGCAGCAGGACCTGGGCCAAACCCTTGGTGTTTGGGTAATAACGTGAACAACCATCTTAACTATTATTCTTTACTGAAATTTTACTTTTTAACTACTGGCCTCTTCTTTATTATCTGCCATTCCTTTGACCTCACATCTCTTTCTTCATTGACTTTACAGTCAAAGAACTTCATGCTCTATAAATCCACATATTAAGGTTAAAAAAAAAAAGAAATGTGTGTAGAGAAAGTATATTTTACAAATGAATTAAATATGGATTCATAGATACAGGTTTATAGATTTACCTAGACTTTTAAGTTCAGGTGTGTTTTCACAATATGCAGTAAGTGGAAAAGAGCCCCAAGATAATTGTGACATGATAAAGCCAGATACTGAAAACCAAAGGATTTCACCTTGGTTTCACACTTTTAATTCTAGAATACTAGCCACCAAATGAGCTTTTCATACTGTAATCATTGTTCTTTAAAAATTAAGAGAAAATGTATTTATAACTTATATTTCTAGTATAGCTTCTGAACCTAGTTATCAAAAGATAGGACAAAATAAATGAGCATCTGCTTCCCTCCCCGCTAAGCAATGTATTCTTACTAAAATGTTATATATTTTTATTTATACTTAAAGGCAGTGTTTTTCAATCTTTTCCATGTTAGTAGCTCAGATCTTTAAGGACAGAGGATGTATATAGGGGGCAGCTGTGGTCTTTTTAAAATTTTTAATAATTTATCCTCAGGAGGAGAATTTTAAAAAAGCAATCACTTAATTTTTAGGAAATTATGTGTAAACACTGAGGAGGTTGCAAAGGACTGCAATGATGATCATTTAGAGAAACCTATGAGTGGGATTGGTGTGTTTCTTGATGCTGAAAGTGGAAGTGTGAGCTTTTTTAATGTTGTCAAGAGTTTCCTCATACAGAGGTACCCTACAGGCTCTTTGAATTTCTAAGTCAGCCCTCTCTTTGTCACAGATTATCAGGGTGAGTCAGGAACCTGACTGTGTCTGAGAATTCTGTATACGAGGAAACCCTTCTATATTAAAGCAAAGCAATCATACTTGACTGTCTTTTAAGGTTTTTCTATTTTAATGTAACCTCATTTTATTTTTATGAAACAAATCTAGTGTGAAATACAAAATTTTGACTGTTTTCCTTACATTAAAATAGTCTCTTGTGATCCATTACCTAAATACATACTGTGCTTGTTTACCTGCTTTGTGAGTTTACTGGAGTTCTGAAAATCTGTGGTGGTATAATTCCAGTTTAAAGGCCTAACTCAAGAACACAGTTTGTAAATTATAGACAGACCTGTAAGCCACAATGTAAATGTCAGTCTAACATCTTCTTCCTTCTGTTGACCTACTAAATTCTATGGATTAATTTATCCCCAGAAGGAAAATTGAAAAAAAGCAAACACTTAATTTTTAGGAAATAATCCATCATCCTGGGAATATGGATTTTGTTTTAGTGAACCCAGAATAGCCGGTGGTCCTTTACTTGTTTTTCTTTCTTTCTTTCTTTCTTTTTTTTTTTTGGACAGAGTCTTGCTCTGTCGCCCAGGCTGGAGTGCAGTGGCACGATCTCGGCTCATTGCAACCTCTGCCTCCCTGGTTCAAGCAATTCTCCTGCCTCAGCCTCCTGAGTAGCTGGGATTACAGATGCCCACCCCCACACCCAGCTAATTTTTGTATTTTTAGAGGAGATGGGGGTTCACCATCTTGGCCAGGCTGGCTTCGAACTCCTGACCTAGTGATCCACCTGCCTTGGCCTCCCAAGGTGGTAGGATTACAGGCATGAGCTACCGGCCCAGCCCCTTTACTTTTATAATAGTATAAATTTGAAAATGTAAATACGTGTGTCATTTACTTGCTGCTATGTACCAGGTAATAATAAGATTTCATCAGGTAACACAATGGTCACTATACAATGGGAACATAACAAATATTTAAATGATTAAATCAATATATGAATAAGATAATTATTTGAAAGGAATTTTGTGGTGAAAGGTAGAAGCATCAATTCAGTGCTTTGTATTTTCAGGATTTGAGGTTGATATGAAACCAATTAAATGCTAGAAGCTTATTTGAAACCTAATCCATTTTTTATTTTTTCAGAAAGCTCCATATATGCATTTGGAGGCAGCAAGTTTACAGACTCTATTAGCACAGAGGCCTGGTGTGTGTGTGTGTGTGTGTGTGTGTGTGTGTGTGTGTGTGTGTTATAGTCATAGCAGTTATGCATTATTTATTTTATTGTATATAAACATATATGGATATAGAACTGTGTATATATTTATATATATATATATATAACATATGTCTTAAAGGGGGACCTTAAATTTGTCATGTTCTTACTTGGGAAAATCAGAAAGGAAATATTTTTGTGGGAGATAGGCAGAAACATCTAGAGACAACTGAAAGACAAAGGCAATGTAATCACAATGTGGAAAAGAGATCAGTGGCATTTTTTTCTTTCAATCCAATCTTGGAAACAGATCATTTATTCACTTCCATATT
>NW_022442456.1:2728-4473 GCF_009761245.1 Sapajus apella
TTTAGCCACAATTCTCCCACATTTTTACATTATCACATTTTCCCATGTTTTTTAAACATTAGATATACAATTTTTAGAAGTTAAAAGGCAATATTCTTTTCACTGTATAATATCATATTATAATTAACTTTAAGGTTATTAATTTTCTGAATATAAAAAAAATTGAAGCTTCTGGGAATCCCAAAATAGCCCTGAGGTCTGAATAAGAAAATACCTTCTGTAAACATAACAATACTCTCACCTCAAAATAAACACTATGAAATTTAAACAACTGTATCTGTACTCAATATCTTTACAATATCCAGAAACCTACGGCATTTTTGGAAATGACAATGCTAATAGGTTTATATTCAGAAAAGAGAACTTATATTAAGAGGACCTAACTCAACACCTGAAACCCTGTGCAGGAATCTGTTCAATCCTTAAAACAGTAATAGAGTCAACCAGGCAGGGTGGCTCAACGCCCATAATCCCAGCACTTTGGGAGGCCGAGGTGGGAGGGTCATAACATCAGGAGTTAGAGACCAGCTTGGCCAGCATGGTGAAACTTCATCTCTACTAAAAATACAAAAAATCGGTGTGCACCTGTAATCCCAAGCACTCAGAAGGCTGGGACAGAGAATTGCTTGAACCCAGGAGGTGGAGTTTGCAGTGAGCCCAGATCGTTCCACTCCACTCCAGCCTGGGTGACAGAGCGAGACTCTGTCTCAATTAAAAAAACAGTCATACAGTCATTTTTGTTAAAAACACAGGTCCTTGGACACCCCCAAATTCCAGGTAGAACAAAGAGAATTCCAGTACATTGGCTTTTACTGTTCATCTGAATGGGGTATAATTTTCAAATTCCTTAGGATGCCCCAAAGGCTCAAAGGGTTGCTGGTCGTATTTCTGGGCCTGTCATAGCTCTGGTAGTTTTCATCAAGTATATCCATAGCTGTACAGTTCTAAACCAGCTTCTAGATCTTTTGCTCAAAAATTGGTGTTAAGGTGCCTCCATACCCACCTCCCACAAATTTGTAAAGCATCAGGCCATTGTTTTAACTGAGGGATGGCTTCATTTTTTTTCCTTTACAATAGAAGGATGTAGTATTATGACAAAACAGTTTCATCAAAAACCATACTGTGTTAGCATTGATGAGAGTATCTAAAACGTAGGCAGACTTGGGAAAATACCAGAAATGTTGATTCTGAGGGTAACCTGTAGCCAAATGTGAAGGACTGTAGGCTGAATGCCTAGGGAACTCTTCCAGGGGAAAGAATCCTCTTGGCTCTGGGCCTCTTGAGTTCCTCTGTGCAGCCAAGGCAGGTCAGAGGCAGAGAGATGGCACAGACCTGGCCAAATGAGTTCTGTATGAGCTGCCTGGGTCAAGACTGCCTTTCATAAAGACCTGGGCTATGATGACTCCAGCCATGTTCTGGGTCGTGGTGGGCAGAGTGCTCATAGTGGAGTGCTCGGGTCATAGGAGACCCCACTAAGTACATTGAACAACGTGCCGTGAAAGCAGTTCCCATGTGACACTGCCCTTACTAGCAAATCTGCTTCCACATGGCAAAAATGGGAAGTACTGGGCCAGCAGCCATGAGCACAACTGCAGAAGCTGCCTGGACCTGCCCTATGGGCCAAAGGGAAAGGCTGCCCACAGGCAGGCCGCTGCTAGAGTGAGTCTAGAGAGGAACTGGGGAGAGTCTGCAATCCAATCAGGAATGACCCTTCCTTCAGTTGGGTCTGGCTGGTTTTCAAAATC
>NW_022442457.1:0-4473 GCF_009761245.1 Sapajus apella
AAGGAGGAGGTACAGGGGGCGCGCACCGATATGGAAGGACGGGTGCAGAGATGTCGGAGTTTCTTTGGTTTGTGCTTGGGGGAGGATGAGTTTTTCATCTCTGACTATTCAGTTCCCCTGGAAGGAGGCCCCTTGTAACAGTGACGCTTTTTCAGTGGGGGAATATTGGGGTTGGATTGTGGGAGTGATGAGGAGGAGGGCAGGGGCAGGAGGAAGGGAGGCTTTTTTGGGGCCTCGTCAGCCTTTCTGTTTCCTCTTGAGATCTTATCTGACCCTGTTTGGTGTCCTTGACAGTGTATCTTGGGGAAGGGTCGGGGGCTGGCATGGTGGCAGAGAGGAGCAGGAGAGCATCTGGTTGTGGGGAACAGAAAAGGTGATGGAAGCTTTGAATTCGGTTAGGAGGTCTCTGCCTAGGATGGGGGTAGGGCAAGGAGGCATGATAAGGAAAGGGTGTGAGAAAAAAACAGTATGAAATAGGGAACAAGGAAGAGGTCTAGTGGCCCGTGGGTGAGAGATGAGTGAATGAACCCCGACAACTGAGACCTGAGAGGGATGAGTGGGTCCTGAGAATTCAGGCAAAGCCGGGTACGTGGCCCCGGTATCGATTAAAAAAGAGATCAGCTTACCTGCTACTAGCAGAGTTACCCGGGGCTCCGATGCAGTGACGGCAGATGGGGCCGGGGGCTGGGGCCCCGGGCCTCCGCAGCCTTCAGCGGCTAGGCCGCCAGCTGCGGGAGTGCAAGTCTTCACTTTCCGTCTTGCTGAGTGGGTGGTGGCTCCGAGGTGCAGGCTTTTCTGTCCGTTGAGAGGAGTCAGACTTCCAGGGGCCTGTCTGCCGCAGACTGAGCGTGGGCTCTTCGGCACTCTCGGGTTAGGACATGCCGGCACCTAGTGGCCTTCTTTGCCCCACTTAAAACAAGACCCGGGAGGGCCACTGCTCTCAGGTCTTTTGTGCCCTTGGGTGCTATGGCTAGGCTGATGGATAGCCGCAGCCAGAAGCTGGTGTTTAGCACGATCTCTTGGGGCTTTGTCTAGTTTACTCTGCTCATCCCTGTTATGGCAGACTTTGAAAGCCAGGTTAAGGAGGTCTCGTTGTGGGGTTTGAGGGCCATCTTCAGCCTTTTTAGGTTTGTGCCAGATGTCGGAGGCAGATTGGGAAATAAAATGGGTATAGTTCCAGTCAGGGGTGGTGGCCCACGCCTGTAATCCCAGCACTTTGGGAGGCCGAGGCAGGCAGATCACGAGGTCAAGAAATCGAAACCAGCCTGGCCAACATGGTGAAACCCCATCTCCACTAAAAATACAAAAATTAGCTGGGCATGGTGGTGCGCACCTGTGGTCCCAGCTACTCAGGAAGCTGAGGCAGGAGATTTGCTTGAACCCAGGAGGTGGAGGTTGCAGTGAGCCGAGCCGAGATTGTGCCTGTACTCCAGCCTGGTGCCTGGTGACCCAGCAAAACTCTGTCTCAAAAAAGAAAAAAAAAAAAGAACAATAGTTCCTTCTTGGGAGGCAGGGTTGACACGAGTATATTTTTGGAGAGCCTCTGTAAGGTGGGAAAGGAATTGGGCATGATTTTCATCTGCCTTTTGGGAAATTAAGTTTTTCAAAATTTATGGCCTTATGGGCAGCCTTGTTAAGGGCTGCAATAAGGCAAGTAACCATATGGTTACACGATGCCCGGCCGGGGTCTGTGGGTTGGTGCTCCCAGGAAGGCTCTTCCCAGGGGATGCCAGCGGCTCCGACAGGCTTACTAGGGTCCCACCAATGAAGATCATCCGCATGTGCCTGGGCCGCGAGCCACACTCTGTCCTTCTCTTCCGGAAGGAGGGTAGAAGAGAAGATAATATAGAGATCCTGCCAAGTGAGTTCATAAGACTGGGTGAGATGTTTAAATTCTTTGATGTAAGTGTAGGGATCAGAGGAGAAGAACTCAAGACGTTTTCAGTCTGGCAGAGATTGGAGAGGGAGAAGGGGGGGTGGACACGGGGAATTCCTTCAGCCCCTGCTACCTCCCTCAGGGGAAGCCACGGAGCAGGTTGCTGGGCATGTTGGGCTCGGAACAGGTAAGGGGTGGAGAGGGAGAGGACTTGGAGGATGGGGGAAAGGGGAGAGCTGGAGTGGGGACGGACGGTGCGGGATCATGAGGAGGTGGAGGAGGAGGAAAATCAGCAGGTAAGAGGAAGAGGAGTCGTCGGCTGGGGCTGTGGGGAGCGTGGCAGGAGGGTTGTCAGCCGGAGCCATGGGGAGAGTGACGGGAAGAGAGTCGGGTTTGGAGCAAGCCAGGAGGATTTGGAAAGTGGGCAGGACCGGCAGAGCCAAGGGCGGCTATGAGGAGTGAAGGAAGCCTGAACGTAAGGAACCTCAGACCGTTTCCCATTGCGGTGGCAAAAGCTGTCTAAATGCCTAAGTGCATTGAAATCAAAGGTGCCACTTTCAGGCCATTGGGAGCCATTGTCTAATTTGTACTGAGGCCAAACGGTATTACAGTAAAAGATAAGCCTGTTAGGGTGGACTTCTGAACGGAGGCCGAGAGCACTGAGATCACGCAGGAGACACCAAGGGGGGTAGTTTTGGAAGGGGTAGAGTGACGGGCTCCCATAGGGAATGGGGTGGGGGAGGGGGAGGAAGAAGAGACTGCTGATTGACAAGGATGGCGGAGAAGGTGTCCCCTGTCCCACGGGCCTTGTCCGGGATATGGGAGGTAGCCACCAAGTCGAACGTCCCTGAAATGGAGAAACTGGAGGCCTGGAGGCCGGGGAAGCCCTTGGCCCAGCGCTGGGACTTTCGGGAAGGCAGGGACGGTCAAGGGTTCCAGGAAGCAGCAACAGTCTCTCCTACACACCCCGGGGGAAGCTCTGATGGTGGATGCGGTCGCCAGCAATGGGAGAGTCTGGCAGATTCTCTGGGCCTTCGGGGAGGATGGCCAGGAGAGAAGTGACAGAAGAGGGAGGGAAAGAGAGAGAAAAGGCGAGAGAGTCCCTTAAGGACGCCCGGCAAGAGCCTACCCATCCTGGGTTTCAGCACCAATAATACAAGGGTAGCCATTAGAAAGGAGAATAGACCCAAAGTCAGGCAAGCAAGGTCTACTAACCTGCCGGGCCACTCCGTAACAATAAGAGGACACAGCCCTGAGCTTACAAAACGAACAGTTTATATGGGGTGACGGGGGGACATAAGGGGTCTTAGGACTGAGGTAATCCATCCGCTGGTAACAGGCACAGAGATACTTTGTTAACTTGTAATAACTCATCCTGTGATTTCTGTGGCGGCCGTCTTTTAAAAAAAAAAGACAGAGGGCCGGGCGCGGTGGCTCAAGCCTGTAATCCCAGCACTTTGGGAGGCCGAGGCGGGTGGATCACGAGGTCAAGAGATCGAGACCATCCTGGTCAACACGGTGAAACCCCGTCTCTACTAAAACTACAAAAAATTAGCTGGGCATGGTGGCGCGTGCCTGTAATCCCAGCTACTCAGGAGGCTGAGGCAGGAGAATTGCCTGAACCCAGGAGGCGGAGGTTGCGGTGAGCCAAGATCGCGCCATTGCACTCCAGCCTGGCTATCAAGAGTGAAACTCCGTCTCAAAAAAAAAAAAAAAAGACAGAAACCAGGATTTTTAACAGATATGTGTCAAAGAGGAATTCACAAGTATAGATAACCAACATACGTTTTCCCTGTCCTCTCTCGAGCTGCCCAGACAGCTGTGATCAGGCTTTGCTTAATTGCAGATCTGGCAGCCTTGATGTGGTACTTAGGTAGGGGTTCAGGAGTGCAGCTGCAGAGCAGTCAGAGGAGAATAGGGGTCAGCCTGCACAGAGGGGGTTTTCTGAGACAGCACAGCTGGTCCCTGACAGATGGCAGAGGTCCCTTTATTGAATTCCATCAACAGGGACAAAAAAGCAAGAGAATTTGGGAGAAGAGCAGGGGGGGCAGACCACAGGGAGGCCCATTCCCAGTGCTGTTGGCTGAATCAACACTTCCTTGTTTAAAAAACAAAAGCAGAGGAAATTAAGTAATATTCCAGTGAACTGAACGAAGTTAATTTACAGCACAATTGGTTGTTGCAGATAAGTTTCTGGCTCTTGGGCAAAGCTTTGTGTGCTTTCTAAGCATTGCTTTCTCTGGGTGGAGATCTGGCTGGTCTCAAGATGTGGGCATAAAGTAGCCCGACCTCGACAATGACTATTTAAAAACAGTGGTCCAGGCATGTGCCATTCCATCTTCTCAGAGTCACACAGGCACGGCCAGGCCTGGCTGGGGGCACTCAAGAGAGCTCTTATTATTATTTTTTTTTTTGAGACAGAGTCTCACTGTTACCCAGGCTGCAGTGCAGCGGCACAATCTCGGCTCACTGCAATCTCGCCTCCTGGGTTCAAGTGATTCTTCTGCCTTAGCCTCCCGAGTAGCTGGGACTACACCATGCACCACCACGCCCGGCTAATTTTTTGTATTTAGTAGAGACGGGGTTTCACCATGTTG
>NW_022442458.1:0-4472 GCF_009761245.1 Sapajus apella
ACAGACAGACCTGTCACTGGAACAGAACTGAGAATCCAGAAAGAGGCTTTATGTATGCAGAAAGACCTTGTGGCATTTGAAATATAAACAGGTCAATGAACTGAGAGACACAAAAGCCTATCCATTTGGGAAAACGTTAGATTCCTACCCTCACACTAGACAAAAAAGGAAATTCCATACAAACTAAATGAGCTCAGTGTGAAAAAAAATTTTTCACATAAAATATATGAAAATGTTTCAAAGATAATCTTGGGATGGTAGAGATTTGCTAAACAATTTAAAACACGCGCGCACACACACAAAAACCAAAGCTATAAAGAAGTGAAAGATTTTCAAGTTGAATAATGAAGACTTTTTTTTAAGAGAAAGATTGGACCACATGAGTTAAAACTTCTATGTAAAGACATCGTTAACAAAATTAAAAGACAAGTAACAAATCAGGAGAAAATACATGTAACTCATGTAACAGAAGATTAACCATTGTGATATCTAAAGAACGCCTATAAAGCAATAAGAAGAAAAGATAACCCAGGAGGGGGAAAAATGAGCAAAGATATGAACAGGCAATATCCAGAAGACTCAGATAACACTTAGTAAACTGCAATCTAGGGGATTAAAGAAGTCATGTTTTTTTAAAACTAACAAATTACACATATTTCCATGATATCAGAATTGGAAAAGCCCTTCGAAACTTGAATCTACAGACATAAATTACCAAGAAAAATTATTAAAATTTTCATAGACTTATAAAGACCTTTGTACTGACATTTGTCTGAATCTATGTGAAAAACTCTGAGATTTATCTAAACAGAAGAAACACAGTTAATAAAAACATGAAAACCTCATTATTAAACAAGGTGATTATAAATCAAAAAACGATTCTGTTAAATGTGAAAACCATTAAACCTCGCTGGTGCTTGGGGAAAATGCAAATCAAAACAATGACATGACAGTTTTCATATGTCATATTGGCAAATATCTAGAGTGAGAATGTCCAATACTGGCAAGGGTACAGGGCACCCAATGTTCTCTTACATTACTGGTGGAACTTTTAAAAACATGGGAAAATAGTTGTGATATGTTTTTTTGTTTGTTTGCTTCTTTTTTTTTTTTCTTTTTGAGACAGAGTCTCACTCTGTCACCCATGCTGGAGTACAACGGCACAGTCTTGGCTCTATGCAACCTCAGCCTCCCCAGTTCAAGCAATTCTCCTGCCTCAGCCTCCCAAGGAGCTGGAATGAATTTTTGTATTTTTAGTAGAGATGAGGTTTCTCTATGTTGGCCAGGGTGGTCTCAAACTCCTGACCTCAGATGATCCACCCACCTCAGCCACACAAAGTGCTCGGATTATGGCCACTGTGCCCAGCCATGATATGTTAAGTGAGGAAAAGACATATTAAACATAAAGTAGATCTTAACCATGTTCTAAAATAATAATAACTATATTTTATGAGTGTCTTTATGCCAGGGACCAGGACTGTTTACATGTACTACTAGTGCACTTCATATTCACAATAATCTATGAGTTAACACTATTATGACTCTCATCCTATGGAGGAAGAAATGGACAAGAGATAAAGTGATGGAGCCAAGACTTCAACTCAGGTTGACCCTAGAGTCTCAGACCTTAACCACTAGCACAATGTACAGAAATTCATTACAATCTTTAAACACAGTGCAGTTGAGTGTACTGTCTACTTTAATTCCCTATTCTGTCATAGATTTTCTACTACTTTATTTCTCAAATACAATGATTTTTGAAAGGATCAATAATCACAAGACAGCAACAGTGTCCCTGAAATTCCCCTAGAGATGCTAACTACAAAATAAAACTTATAAGTCATAATCCAATCGCTTTAAATATCTTAGTACAGGAACATTTTTCTAAATGAATTTCATGTGGATCTATAACATAAGAAACAGATTTCGCCGGGCGTGGTGGCTCAAGCCTGTAATCCCAGCACTTTGGGAGGCCGAGGCGGGTGGATCACGAGGTCAAAAGATCGAGACCATCCTGGTCAACGTGGTGAAACCCCGTCTCTACTAAAAATACAAAAAATTAGCTGGGCATGGTGGCACGTGCCTGTAATCCCAGCTACTCAGGAGGCTGAGGCAGGAGAATTGCCTGAACCCAGGAGGCGGAGGTTGCGGTGAGCCGAGATCGCGCCATTGCACTCCAGCCTGGGTAACATGAGTGAAACTCCGTCTCAAAAAAGAAAAAAAAAAAAAAACAGAAACTCTAATGTAGAACGTGTATAATGAGGACAAGACAATTCCTCCGATGAACACAAACTTTAAATCATGGATAATTAGGCAGTCTTATATCAAATTTGATTTGATTGCATGGTATCAAGTAAAACCTGATTCACAAAGATGAGTAGATGATGAAGCATGTTTTGCAAATGATAAAGAATGTTTTCTGTATGTTTTAAAAATAGTACATTAATGCTATCTAAGAATTTAATTACACCTATCTATAAGTTTTAAAAGTAGAAAATTTCTAAATTAATTCTGTAATAATGTTAAGGAATGTGAATACTTGGTAGTTGTAAACTTTTTGGTAAAAAATAAAACTTTACAATATGTACTAATGTTGATACATGCATAAGGCAGTCACGTTATTGCATAATGCGATTACTTCTGACAGTACTGAACGTGCTTATATAATGTGACAGGAGCAAACAAGCACCACCCTAAAACTTTCAAAATATCAACATAAAACTACAGTCTTACTAATCAATAACATTTTTATCCTTTCTGAGGAGAAAAAGAAAAAAAAATTTAATTAAAGAATAACCACCACCCCCTCACCCCGCGAGACAGAATCTTGCTCTGTCGCCCAGGCTGGAGTGCAGTGGCATGACCTTGGCTCACTGCAACCTCCACCTCTTGGATTCAAGCGATTCTCCTGCCTCAGCCTCCTTAGTAGTAGCTGGGAGTATAGGTACACGCCACCACACCCAGCTAATTTTTGTATTTCTAATAGAGAAGGGATTTCACCACATTGACCAGGATAGTCTCAATCTCTTGACTTGTGATCCACCCACCGTTGTCTCCCAAACTGCTGGAATTACAGGCATAAGCCACCACACCCAGCCTAAAACATAAAATGGCATTTAAAAAGTTTCAAGTCTATACACACAGTGAGAAACTATTCCAAGGATTGTTGTCTTGGGTATGAACATTATAGACAACTTACATTTTCTTCCTCTTGCTTAGTTTCTCTCGAGTACTCTAAATGCATCGCTCTTTTTGTTTGTAGGGTTATAGTGGTTTTTTTTTTGTTTGTTTTTTGGTTTTTGGTTTTTGGTTTTGCTTTGCTTTTTTGCTTTACATTTTGCAACAGAGTTTTGCTCTGTTGCCCAGGCTGGAGTGCAGTGGTGCGATCTCAGCTCACTGCAACCTCTGCATCCCAGGTTCAAAGCACTTTTCATGCCTCAGCCTCCCAGGTGGCTGAAACTACAGTTGCACACCCCACCATGCCCAGCTAATTTTTGCATTTTTGGCAGAGACGGGGATTCACCATGCTGGCCAGGCTGGTCTCCTGAACTCAGGATATCCACCTGCCTCAGCCTCCCAAAATGCTGCAGTTACACATGTGAGTCACGATGACTGACCAACTTTTTATGTTAAAAGTACCATAATTACAAACCACAGGAATTTGCAAAAAAAAGTACACAGGGAGATCCCAAGTATGCTTCCATAAAGTCCTCCAGTGTTATAACTTATGTGGCTTTAGTACACCGTCACCATCAGGAAACTGGCCTTTATACAATCCCAAGTTTATTCAGGTTTCAACAGTTTTGTATGCAAAATGGGACTTGAGAATGCTAGGATTTGTATGCAGTATGTGTGTGTGTGTGTGTGTGGTTGGGTGAAATTTTATCACATTTGCAGCTTTGTATAATCACACCTGAGATAGAGAAATGTTCCATCCCTACCCAGCGCCCTCAGGCTACCACTTTACAACCACACTACCCCTCACCTCCCATTCCGAGCTCCTAGTAACCACTAAATCTGTTCTCCATCTCTGCAGTCTTGTTATTTCAATGTTACATAAATGCAATCATATAGTATGTAACCTTTAACTATATATATATATATAATTTGCTTTTGAGACAGTCTTGTTCTGTCACCCAGGCTGGTGTGCAGTGGTGCAATCTTGGTTCACTGCAATCTCTACTTCTCGAGTTCAAGTGATCTCCCTTGAGAGATAGCTGGAATTACAGCCTCTCCAGTAGCTGGAATTACAGGTGTGTGCAGCCATGCCTATATAATTTTTGTATTTTTTGTAGAGACACGATTTTGTCATGTTGGTCAGGCTGGTCCTCAACTCCTGACCTCAGGTGATCCACCCACCTGGGCCTCACAAAGTGCTGGGATTACAGGTGCAAGCCACCATGCCCAGCCTTCACTCAGTATAAATCTCTTGAGATAACCTGGTGGTACAAATCAGTTGTCCTCATATATTA
>NW_022442459.1:0-4472 GCF_009761245.1 Sapajus apella
CACAGCTGCTTCAGGGGGAGTGAGAAAGTTTACAGCAAGATATTCCCACTTGGAAACGTATGTCTTGCTCTAAAACCAACTCTGAAACCAACACTTCTAAACCTTGTTTCTTTGTTCTTTTTGTTCTTTTGTTTTGTTTTCTTTTTTAATTCAGCAGAAGAAGTGGAGACTTCCAGGGACGAGAGAATCAAAAGTTCTCTCTTTCGCTGGCCTATGTGTAAGAGTTTTGGTAGCGTCTATAGCTGGGTCAAAGTATGTGTCACCATCTCAACTGTGGGGATCCATGGGCAGATGCAGTGAGAGTTGAGATGAGAGGAGGGTTGTGATGTCCTCTATCAGGATGTAATTGTTATTGTTTGGGTGCTGTTTTTACATAGCGTCACATAAAATAAATTTAGATTTAGGTAAAAAGTAACTATTCTCAAGTAATGTGACCTGTCCTGGTGGCTCACTCCTGTAATCACAGCACTTTTGGAGGCCAAGTTGGGTGGAACACTTGAGGTCAGGAGTTCAAGACCAGCTTAGTCAACATGGTGAAACCCTGTCTCTACTAAGAATACAAAAAAGTAGCTGGATGTGATGGCAGGTCCCAGCTACTTAGGAGGCGGGGACAGGAGAACTGCTTGAAGCCAGGAGAAAGAGGTTGCAGTGAGCTGAGGTAACACAACTGCACTCCAGCCTGGGTGACAGACTGACGGTCTGCCTCGAAAAAAAAAAAAAAATAAGTAGTGATGCAAGCACTAAACACAATATCTGCAAATGTCTCAAAAGGTAGGCTGAAAAGGGCTCTCATTCCTATGGAGGAGGAAGGTAGCTGAGAAACAGGGGGGAGAAAAAGGGAAGAATAGAAGGTGGCAAAATCAACACAAGATTCGAGAATGTCACATCCTGAAGTCAGCTCTTGGGAGGGATAAGAAGCGGGGTTGTATGTTGGCTCAAACTGGATGTGGAGCAGAGTTCAGGAGTCTGGGGGAAAGGGAGAAACTTAAGCCAAGTTTGCTTAACAAGTATTTTCTTCTGAACCCTGAAGACAAATTTATTTATGAAGAACAATAGGAATGGAGAGTCTGTGAATCTGTGATATCTAAAAGAGGGCATGTCTAAAATAGGTCATAATGGTAAGGGTATTTCTTTGCAGCAAGCTCTTCCTACAGAACACAGAGCATTAGGGTGTTTTCTTTTTTTTTTGGGGGGGGGGACGGAGTTTCGCTCTTGTTACCCAGGCTGGAGTGCAATGGCGCGATCTCGGCTCACCGCAACCTCCGCCTCCTGGGTTCAGGCAATTCTCCTGCCTCAGCCTCCTGAGTAGCTGGGATTACAGGCACGCGCCACCATGCCCCAGCTAATTTTTTGCATTTTTAGTAGAGACAGGGTTTCACCGTGCTGACCAGGATGGTCTCAATCTCTTGACCTCGTGATCCACCCGCCTCGGCCTCCCAAAGTGCTGGGATTACAGGCTTGAGCCACCGCGCCTGGCAGGAGTTTTCTTAATTGTAGCTAATCATCAGGACTCACTGCCCACCCTGTCTTTCTCTCCCACTTTTCTGTGCCCTATACATTTTTTCCAGTTGGCATTTCCTGAATTGTGATCTTTATGTCTACCTGGTAAACATAGGTGGAGCGTTTGGCCAAGTTCTGTAATTAGTTTTATCAAATTATTGAACTTCAGGGAGAGATTTATAAAAGCCCATGATGTGTGGACAGTGGCTGAGACGTATAGAGGGGCCTGTGGTGCTTGTCACTGGCCTGTGCAGTGGGGACAGTATTGAGGAACTGAGTCCTGTAGTGGTCGGGTCCATGGTAACTCTGGATTGTGTGAGAAAGGAGTTGTTGAACACCGAGCAGTGTTGAAGGGTTGGCTGGTGTTCAGGAAACGTCTTATATTTGGTGTGAGAACAAAGACATCAGGGACATCAGCAGCCTTGGCTGGAGGGAGACTGTGTATGAGTCTTTTGGGGAATGGAGACTATTCTGCACACATGCTGTTGCACTGTGAATTGTCCTGTCATTCCAGGTCTCATCCGGCAGAGGGAGCTGAGAACTAAAGGAAAGAAGTCCTGAGGAACGTCTCCCCTCCCCACCCTGCTGCTATGAAGTGATTCCTGAACACTCACACACATGCACACTGACAATGATGTAGCTACACTCCTTTTATGTCAATGCTTCACCTTCACAATTTGTGCTGAGAGAACTTGTGCTTCTTGAGTTTTCTGCCAACAGGCTATGTAAGTGCCCAGAAGACTCATGGCTTACTTGCATCCCCAGATCTTGAATCTGCAGCAGTGACCTGTTTCCTCCACTAGCATAGTCTTCCGTGTCATCCGTCCCTCCCATCTACCTGCAGGCTCAGTTTATAAGTCAGAGCTACCCCGCCTGCCTGGACCAGGAACTGCAGCACTAACCAGTCTTTTCACCAAATGTGTACTGTTCTGTACCCATAAGTTTTCTTCTTTTTCTTTTCTTTTCTTTCTTTCTTTATTTATTTTTGAGAGTAAATTTCACTCTTGTCACCCAGCTGGAATTCAGTGGCAGGATCTCTACTCATTGCAACCCCCTGCCTCCCGAGTTTAAGAGATTCTCTTGCCTCAGCCTCCCGAGTAGCTGGTATTACAGTCGTGTGCCACCACTCACAGCTAATTTTCATATTTTTATTAGAGATGGTGTTTCACCATGATGGCCAGTCTGGTCTCAAGTTCGACTTCAGGTGATCCACCCACCTCGGCCTAGGCAAAGTGCTGGTATTACTTGAGTGAGCAACCGTGCCTGGCCCTGTAGGCTTTTTATATCAAGCTCTCTTATTCTGACTTTTTCTTTTCCCCAGTGCTGTTTCAGGATCCCAAAGCCAAACGTCTGATACCTAAATACAAACCCTACTGAAAAATCCAATGTCCACGAGTTCAGAATAAATTATTTGGCCCTACTTATTGTAAGCATAAATTCAAAATGAAAACAAGGCAGCTAATCGATCAACTTAAAAAAAAAGGAAATTTGCTCTTCTTCTTTAGACATTTAATTTAGATACCTTTTATATGTAAATTGTTTCTCTGATTTTTGTCTTTTAAATATCTATGAAATCTATTTCTGCTCTAATTTTTATTTATTAGGATTTTTTATTTATCTCTCTCTCTCTCTTTCTCTCTCTCTCTCTCTCTCTCTCTGTCTGTTACTCTCTCTTTTGAGACGGAGTTTCACTCTTGTCACCCAAGATGAAGTGCAGTGGTGCAATCTTGGCTCACTGCAATATTTGTTCCTGGGTTTAAGAGATACTTCAGCCTCAGTCTTTCCAGTACCTACAATTAGAGGCATCTGCCACCACACCCGTCTATTTTTTGTATTTTTAGTAGAGAATGGCTTTCACCATGTTGACCAGGCTGTTCTCAAACTCCTAACATCAGGTGATCCATCCACCTTGGCCTCCAAAGTGCTGAGAGTACAAGCTGGAATCGAACTTCTATGAAAAACATGTCCCGTTCTAGCCTTAAAACAATTCCACATCAAATGGCTTTAAATTATTTTCCAAAGCTCTGATGCCCAAATTGAAAAATAATTTCCCTTTATGAGCAAAAAGCAGCTGTTGAAAAAGCAGAATCTGAAATTCCTAGATGCTCATGAGCTCTCATATGTGCACAAATGTTGCATTTCTCTGAACAAAGGCAGAGCAGAAATCTACCCATTCTTTCTGGGAAGGTCATCTCAATTCTGTCTCAGAAATTACTGTGGGTCACCATAGAATGTTCTTATTATCACCACTAAACAGGCTTCTTGGCCACACAGCCAGCGCTAGTCTGCTCTTCCCTGAGCCCAAGAAAGTCTCTTTTTTGCAGAAAACTAGCTCCATACCTTCTGTCCCCACCACCCAGGAGCCTGTGGCCAGGGGCCAAAAGCCTGGTGGCCACTGTCAGTCCTCCAAGTGCAAGTCCAGACCCAGAAAGTCTGAAGTCCTGCCTGCCTTCGCCATGATCCCTGATCTCCCAGCAGAACAAAAGCTTCCCCTCACTCCACCCTGCCATCTGAACTATTATTATGATAATGTGAATACTCCTCACCCCACCCTGCCATCTTAACTACTCTGACATGTTAACCCCATCTGCCATTGTAACTGAACTTATGCTAATGTACATTTGTTGCCCCTAGCCCCATCACTGTAACGGATCTTACCCTTTTAACACCGCTGCCTCCAGCCCGAAAGATTTGTCCCAACCTAGAAAACAAACTCCTATCCCACTGCTGTTTTCTGCATTAGCCCACCTGCACCCGGGTGAATAAACTGCCATGTTGATCACACAAAGCCTGTTTGTGAGGGTCATCATTCAAAGATCGCATTTTTAAAAGCCGCTGTTGCCTGGGGGATAGAGAGTTGACTCCCAGTCTCCAGCCAGCACTGTACCATGACACCTGAGTGAGCCGCGGCCCTTCCCTAACACCACCCACCCCAGGCAGGCAGCCACAAGCCAGCTGCTGCATGGAGGGCA
>NW_022442460.1:0-4471 GCF_009761245.1 Sapajus apella
CAAAATAGACAGACCACTAGCCAGATTAATAAAAAAGAAAAGAGAGACTCACCAAATTGATGCAATAAAAAACGATAAAGGGGATATCACCACAGATTCCACAGAAATTCAAACCATCATCAGAGATTATTACAAACAACTCTATGCACACAAACTAATAAACCTGGAAGAGATGGATAAATTCCTGGACACTTGCCTCCTGCCAAGCCTAAACCAGGAAGAAGCCGAAACCCTGAACAGACTCATAACCAGGTCTGAAGTTGAGGCAGCAATTAAGAGCTTACCACCCAAAAAAAGCCCAGGTCCACACGGGTTCACAGCTGAATTCTACCAGACATACAAAGAGGAGCTGGTACCATTTCTTCTGAAACTATTCCAAACAATACAAAAAGAGGGAATTCTTCCCAAATCATTTTATGACACCAACATCATCCTGATTCCAAAACCCGGCAGAGACTCAACAAGAAAAGAAAACTTCAGGCCAATATCCATGACGAACATAGATGCAAAAATCTTCAATAAAATACTGACAAGCCGATTGCAACAGCACATCAAAAAGCTTATCCACCATGATCAAGTAGGCTTCATCCCGGGGATGCAAGGCTGGTTCAACATACGCAAGTCTATAAACGTAATTCACCACATAAACAGAACCAAAGACAAAAACCACGTGATTATCTCAACTGATGCAGAGAAGGCCTTTGACAAAATTCAACAGCCCTTTATGCTAAAAACACTCAACAAGCTAGGTATCGATGGAACGTATCTCAAAAATAATAAAAGCTATTTATGACAAACCAACAGCCAATATCATATTGGATGGGCAAAAACTGGAAGCATTCCCCTTGAAATGTGGCACCAGACAAGGATGCCCGCTCTCACCACTGCTATTCAATATAGTATTAGAAGTTCTAGCCAGAGCAATCAGGCAAGAAAAAGAAATAAAGGGCATTCCAATAGGAAAGGAGGAAGTCAAATTGTCTCTATTTGCAGACGACATGATTGCATATCTAGAAGACCCCATTGTCTCAGCCCCAAACCTCCTGAAACTGATAAGCAAGTTCAGCAAAGTCTCAGGATACAAAATCAATGTGCGAAAATCACATGCATTCCTATACACCAATAACAGACTTAAAGAGAGCCAAATCAAGAACCAACTTCCATTCACAATTGCCACAAAGAGAATAAAATACCTAGGAAAACAACTAACAAGGAACGTAAAGGACCTCTTCAAGGAGAACTACAAGCCACTGCTCAACGAAATAAGAGAGGACACAAACAGATGGAGAAACATTCCATGTTCATGGTTAGGAAGAATCAATATCGTGAAAATGGCCATACTGCCCAAAGTAATTTACAGATTCAATGCTATCCCCATCAAGCTACCAATGACCTTCTTCACAGAACTGGAAAAAACCACCTTCAACTTCATATGGAACCAAAAGAGAGCCCGCATAGCCAAGTCAATTCTAAGCAAAAAGAACAAAGCGGGGGGCATCACACTACCAGACTTCAAACTTTACTACAAGGCTACAGTAATCAAAACAGCATGGTACTGGTACCAAAACAGAGATATAGACCAATGGAACAGAACAGAGGTCTCGGAGGCAACACAACATATCTACAACCACCTGATCTTTGACAAACCAGACAAAAACAAGCAATGGGGAAAGGATTCCCTGTTCAATAAATGGTGTTGGGAAAGCTGGCTAGCCATGTGCAGAAAGCAGAAACTGGACCCCTTCCTGACACCTTACACTAAAATTAACTCCAGATGGATTAAAGACTTAAACATAAGACCTAACACCATAAAAACCCTAGAAGAAAATCTAGGCAAAACCATTCAGGACATAGGTGCAGGCAAGGACTTCATGACCAAAACACCAAAAGCATTGACAACAAAAACCAAAATAGACAAATGGGACCTAATCAAACTCCACAGCTTCTGCACAGCAAAAGAAACAATCATTAGAGTGAATCGGCAACCAACAGATTGGGAAAAAAAATTTTGCAGTTTACCCATCTGACACAGGGCTGATATCCAGAATTTACAAAGAACTAAAACAGATTTACAGGAAAAAAACTAACAAGCCCATTCAAAAGTGGGCAAAGGATATGAACAGACACTTTACAAAAGAAGACGTACGTGAGGCCAACAAACA
Source organism: Sapajus apella (assembly GCF_009761245.1). Taxonomy (NCBI): domain Eukaryota; kingdom Metazoa; phylum Chordata; class Mammalia; order Primates; family Cebidae; genus Sapajus; species Sapajus apella. The sequence continues at coordinate 2,163 of NW_022442460.1, forward strand.
TATGAAAAAATGCTCATCATCACTAGTCATCAGAGAAATGCAAATTAAAACTACATTGAGATACCATCTCATGCCAGTTAGAATGGTGATCATTAAAAAATCTGGAGACAACAGATGCTGGAGAGGATGTGGAGAAATAGGAACACTTTTACACTGTTGGTGGGAGTGTAAATTAGTTCAACCACTGTGGAAGACAGTGTGGCGATTCCTCAAGGACATAGAAATAGAAATTCCATTTGACCCAGCAATCCCATTACTGGGTATATATCCAAAGGATTACAAATCATTCTACTATAAGGACACGCGCACACGAATGTTCATTGCAGCACTGTTTACAATAGCAAAGACCTGGAACCAACCCAAATGCCCATCGACGATAGACTGGATAGGGAAATTGTGGCACATATACTCCATGGAATATTATGCAGCCATCAAAAACGTTGAGTTTGGGTCCTTTCTAGGGACATGGATGAACCTGGGAACCATCATTCTCAGCAAACTGACAGAAGAGCAGAAGATCAAACACCGCATGTTCTCACTCATAGGCGGGTGTTGAACAATGAGAACACATGGATACACGGAGGGGAGCACTACACACTGGGGTCAGTTGGGGGGAAATAGGGGAGGGACGGTGGGGGGTGGGAAGCTGGGGAGAGATAGCAAGGGGAGAGATGCCACATGTAGGTGATGGGGAGGAAGGCAGCAAATCACACTGCCACGTGTGTTCATATGCAACAATTTTGCATGTTCTTCACATGTACCCCAAAACCTAAAATGCAATAAAATAAATAAATAGGAAAAAATTAAAAAATAAATAAATAATAAATAAATAAAAAAAAGAAGACTGTCCCAAGAGGAATGGACCGCCCCCTCATCCTTGCCCACTGTGCCAAGTGGATCACTGGAAGGCACACTGTCCTAGGGAACAAAGGTTCCCAGGGCCCAAGGTTGCTAACCAGATGACCCAAAAGCAGGACTGAGAGTGCCCAGGGAAAGCACCAGCACAAGCCATCACCCTCTCTGAGCCCCAGGTACAGCTAACCATAGGGGTCCAGGAGATCGATCTTGTCCTGGACACCAGCATGGCTTTCTCCGCTTTGCTCTTCTGCCCTGGACAGTTGTCCTCCGAGCCAGTAACCAACTGAGGAGTCCTAGCACAAGCAGTCACCAGCTATTTCTCCCAGCACCTAGCCAGGCACTTCAGACTACCTGAAGGGCACCCTAGGGAAAAAGGGACAGAGCTATTCTGCCCTGGAGATTTAGTACTTGTCAAGTCTGTCCCCTCTGACTCTTTGTCCCTAAGTCCATCTGGGGAAGGACAATTTTCAGTCATTCTGTCTACCGCAATGGCAGTTGAGGTGGTGGGAATTCACTCGTGGATCCATCACACTCAGCCGAAACGTTGGACACCTCCTGAAGAAGATCATAGGCCCTGTGCTCCACAGCCTGAGGTTTCAGGAGGCTCTCCTTTGTACATTTGCGAGCTAGAGGATCTATGTTTGCTCTTCCAATGAGATCCCCAGGAAAGTAACTAACTCATGATTCATAAACTGCACATGAGTTTAATTTACATTCTAGCATTAACAGGAACATCACTCTTAACCTTATTATTTGCAACCAGATTGTATATGGTCACCCCCTAAGGATAGGCCCATATCCCATAGACTCTCCATATCTGTGGCTTTCTGCCTAATTATACTTCTAATAGCTCTCCTCCTCTCCTTCTGATACTATTACTCTCTATGACTTCTCTTGTGGTCCTTATTATCCTCTTTGGTGCCTGTCCCCTGCTTCACTCCCATCCCACCTGCAAATGCACCCAAAGGGGTTATAAGTGAAACAATATTGGACAGGGAACAAGTCTACTCTTTGGTTGGTCTTGGGGATTAGGTCGATAGGCCTCCTTTATGTCCTATAGTTATGCGGACAAAAATTGCTATACATCTGCTCCCCTGTGCACATACAACTCACACACATAATGGATGGGAACAAGAACCGGGCCTGATTGTCCAGCAGGTGGTGGTTCCCTTAGCAGCTGGACAATCAGGCCCGGTTCTTGTTCCCATCCATTATGTGTGTGAGTTGTATGTGCACAGGGGAGCAGATGTATAGCAATTTTTGTCCGCATAACTATAGGACATAAAGGAGGCCTATCGACCTAATCCCCAAGACCAACCAAAGAGTAGACTTGTTCCCTGTCCCCTGCTTCACTCCCATCCCACCTGCAAATGCACCCAAAGGGGTTATAAGTGAAACAATATTGGACAGGGAACAAGTCTACTCTTTGGTTGGTCTTGGGGATTAGGTCG
>NW_022442461.1:0-4468 GCF_009761245.1 Sapajus apella
AGAGTTAAACAATAGTGTGTATGTAGCAGTTCACTAACCCTTTCTTTGGAGAATCTGGAAAGACATATTTCCAGCCATATAAAGACTCTTAAGAATTAGCTATAAAATCACATCTAAGTCATAAGAGAAACTTCTGTTTCAAACTGCTCTGCTGTGTTTGGTTCACCTTAGGAAGTTGCATCTGTGTTTAGATTCAGCGAGTTAGAAACACGTTTCTTCGAAAATCTGCGTATGGATATTCCTGAGTGAATGGGAGTATATGGTGTAATGAGAAATATCTGGCTCTAAAACAAAAACGGAGCTATGTAGCTGAATGATTTTCAAGGTGTATTTTCAACATGCAGAGTTATACAGATGTGTGAATGTAGCAGTTCAGAAACCCTTTCTTTGGAGAATCTGGAAAGAGATATTTCCAGCCATAATCAGGCTCATAAGAATTAGCAGTAAGATCGTGTTTAAACCACAGGAGGAACGTCTGTTTCAAACTGCTCTGCTGTGTGTTCGTTGACCTTAGGAAGTTACATCTGTGTTTCGATTCAGCGAGGTTGAAACACGTTTCTTCGAAAAGCTGCGTGTCGATATTCTTGAGTGTATGGGAGTATACAGTGTAATGAGAAACATCTGGCTCTAAAAGAAAAACGGAGCTATGTAGCAGAATGATTGTCATGGTGTATATTAAACTTACAGAGTTAAACAATTGTGTGAATGTAGCAGTTGAATAACGCTTTCTTTGGAGAATATGGAAAGAGATAATTCCAGCCATATACAGGCTCATAAGATTTAGGGGTAAGATCGCGACTAAACCAAAGGAGAAACGTCTTTTTCAAACCGCTCTGCTGTGTTTGGTTCACATTAGGAATTTGCACCTATGTTTAGATTCAGCGAGTTAGAAACAGGTTTCTTCTAAAAGCTGCGTCTGGATATTCCTGAGTGAATGTGAGTGTAGGGTGTAATGAGAATATCGGGTCTAAAACAAAAACGGAGCTATGTAACAGAATGATTGTCAAGATGTATGTTCAACATACAGAGTTAAACAGATGTGTGAATGTAGCAGTTCAGAAACACTTTCTTTGGAGAATCTGGAAACAGATAATTCCAGCCATATACAGGCTCATAAGATTTAGCGGTAAGATCGCGTCTAAACCAAAGGAGAAAGGTCTCTTTCAAACTGCTCTGCTGTGTTTGGTTCACATTAGGAAGTTGCACCTCTGTTTAGATTCAGCGAGTTAGAAACAGGTTTCTTCCAAAAGCTGCGTTTGGATATTCCTGGGTTTTTGGGAGTGTAAGGTGTAATGAGAAATATCTGACTCTAAAACAAAAACTGAGCTATGTAGAAGAATGATTGTCAAGGTGTGTATTCAACTTACAGAGTTAGAGAGATGTGTGAATGTAGCAGTTCAGAAACCCTTTCCTTGGAGAATCTGGAAAGAGATATTTGCAGCCATATACGGGCTCACAAGAATTAGCTTTAAGATCGCGTCTAATCCAAAGGAAAAACGTCTCTTTCAAACTGCTCTGCTCTGTGTTTGTTCACCTTAGGAAGTTGCATCTATGTTTAGATTCAGCGAGTTAGAAACGCGTTTCTTCTAAAATCTGCGTTTGGATATTCCTGAGTGAATGGCAGTATAGGGTGTAATGAGAAATATCTGGCTCTAAAACAAAAACGGAGCTATGTAGCTGAATGATTGTCAAGGTGTATGTTCAACATATAGAGTTAAACAGATGTGTGAATGTAGCAGTTCAGAAACCCTTTCTTTGGAGAATCTGGAAAGAGATATTTCCAGCCATAAACAGGCTCATAAGAATTAGCGGTAAGATCGCGTCTAAAACAGAGGAGAAACGTCTCTATCAAACTGCTCTGCTCTGTGTTTGTTCACCTTAGGAAGTTGCATCTATGTTTAGATTCAGCGACTTAGAAATACGTTTCTTCTAAAAGCTGTGTGTCGATATTCCTGAGTGAATGGGCCTATAGCGTGTAGTGAGATATATCGGGCTCTAAAACAATAATGGAGCTATGTAGCAGAATGATTGTCAAGGTGTATATTAAACTTATAGAGGTAAACAATTGTGTGAATGTAGCAGTGGAATAACCCTTTCTTTGGAGAATCTGGGAATAGATATTTGCAGCAATATACAGACTCGTAAGAATTAGTTATTTGATCGCGTATAATCATATTAGAAATGTCTCTTTCAAACTGCTCTGCTGTGTGTTTGTTCACCTTCGGAAGTTGCATCTATGTTTAGAGTCAGCGATTTAGAAACACGTTTCTCCAAATAGCGGCGTTTGGATATTCCTGAGTGAATGGGAATATAGGGTTAATGAGGAATATCGGGCTCTAAAACAACAATGGAGCTATGTAGCAGAATGATTGTCAAGGTGTATATTAAACTTACAGAGTTAAACAATTGTGTGAATGTAGCAGTTCACTAACGCTTTCCTTGGAGAATCTGGAAAGAGATATTTCCAGCCATATACAGGCTGCTAAGAATTAGCTATAAGATCGCATCTAAATCACAGGAGAAACGTCTCTTTCAAACTACTCCGCTGTGTGTTCATTCACCTTCGGAAGTTGCATGTATGTTTAGATTCAGCGAGTTAGAAACACGTTTCTCCAAATAGCGGTGTTTGGATATTCCTGAGTGAATGGGAGTATAGGGATTAATGGGAAATATCTGGGTCTTAAAAAAAACGGAGCTGGTAGCAGAATGATTGTCAAGGCGCAAGTTCAACTTACAGAGTTAAACAGATGTGTGAAGGTAGCAGTTGAGAAACTCTTTCCTTGGAGAATCTGGAAAGACATATTTCCAGCCATATGCAGGCTCATAAAAGTTAGCTTTAAGATCGCGTCTAAACCACAGGAGAAACGTCTCTTTCAAACTGCTCTGCTGTGTTTTCGTTCACATTCAGAAGTTGCATCTATGTTTAGATTCAGCGAGTTGGAAACACGTTTCTCCAAAAAACGGCGTTTGGATATTCCTGAGTGAATGGGAATATAGGGTGCAATGAGAAATATCGGGCTGTAAAACAAAAACGGAGCTATGTAGCAGAATGATTGTCAAGGTTTATGTTCAACTTACAGAGTTAAATAGATGTGTGAATACAGCAGTTCAGAAACACTTTCTTTGGAGAATCAGGAAAGAGATAATTCCAGCTATATACAGGCTCATAAGATTTAGTGGTAACATCGCGTCTAAACCACAGGAGAAACGTCTCTTTCAAACTGCTCTGCTGTGTATTCGTTGACCTTAGGAAGTTGCATCTATGTTTCGATTCAGCGAGTTAGAAACACGTTTCGTCTAAAAGCTGCGTGTCGATATTCTTGAGTGAATGCGAGGACACAGTGTAATGAGAAATATCTGGCTCTAAAGCAAAAACGGAGCTATGTAGAAGAATGATTGTCAAGGTGTATATTAAACTTACAGAGTTAAACACTTATGTGAATGTAGCAGTTGAATAAACCTTTCTTTGGAGAATCGGGAAAGAGGTATTTCCAGCCATGTACATTCTCCTAAGAATTAGCTTTAAGATCGCATATAAGTCACAGGAGAAACTTCTCTTTCAAACTGCTCTGCTGTGTGTTCGTTCACCTTCGGACGTTGCATCTATGTTTAGATTCAGCGAGTTAGAAACACGTTCCTCCAAATGGCGGAGTTTGGATATTCCTGAATGAATGTGAGTATAGGGTGTAAAGAGAAATATCGTTCTCGAAATCAACAACGGAGCTACGTAGCAGAATGTTTGTCAAGGTGTATATTCAACTTAGAGAGTTAAACAGATATGTGAATGAAGCCGTTCAGAAAACCTTTCTTTGGAGAATCTGGAAAGAGATATTTCCAGGCATATACAGGCTCCTAAGAATTAGCGGTAAGATCGCGTCTAAACCACAGGAGAAACGTCTCTTTCAAACTACTCTGCTGTGTGTTCGTTGACCTTAGGAAGTTGCATCTATTTTTCGATTCAGTGAGTTAGAAACACGTTTCTTCTAAAAGCTGCGTGTCGATATTCTTGAGTGAATGGGAATATACAGTGTAATGAGAAATATCTGGCTCTAAAAAAAAAAAACGGAGGTATGCAGCAGAATGATTGTCAAGGTGTATATTACACTTACAGAGTTAAATAATTGTGTGAATGTAGCAGTTGAATATCCATTTCTTTGGAGAATGTGGAAAGAGATATTTAAAGCCATATACAGGCTCCTAAGAATTAGCGGTAAGATCGCGTCTAAACCACAGGAGAATCTTCTCTTTCAAACTGCTCTCTTATGTGTTCGTTCACCTTCGGAAGTTGCAACTATGTTTAGTTTCAGCGAGTTAGAAACACGTTTCTTCTAAGAGCTGCCCTTGCATATTCCTGAGTGAATGGGAATAATGGGTGTAATGAGAAATATGTGGCTCTGAAACAAAAGCAGAGCTATGTAGCAGAATGATTGTCAAGGTGTATATTAAACTTACAGAGTTAAACAATTGG
>NW_022442462.1:0-2293 GCF_009761245.1 Sapajus apella
CATCAGGGGTAGAGCTGGGCTTGCAAGCACTGGTCTGATGTCCACACGGCAGCATGGCCTGCCTGGACAGGAGTGACCAGTCACACAGACCCTCGTTCAGGGAACTGGTTAGAGATCTGCCTTCCTAACGTACCTTCCTGTCACAAGGCCCATGGACTCTGCTCTGGGGAAGAGATACTGAGGTCACTGCCCCAAATTAAGGCCATGTGGGTGGTGCTGGCCTAACCCTGAGGCCCAGGGAGGGTGGAGGCATCTGAGAGCATAGCGAAGCGAGTCCCAGCAGTGCTTCCAAGAAAGAAGGAGGAGGTGGGAGCTGAAGATGCAGGAGGGCGGTACCCACCCACCCACCCAGAGTGGGGTGGGACCATGCTTCCCAGAGGCCAGGGCCCACCTGATCCCTGGAGAGGAGTCCCAGGGGAACCCCAAGCAGGCTGAGGGCTTGGGAATGGGGCAGGGTCCAAGGCACCTTCCTGATGATCAGGCTGTGAGGGGATACCCTAGCAGGTGGATAGGGGCATCGGTCTGGCTGTGCAGGCCCAGGGCTGACTGGAGGCAGGGTCTGGGCCTTGGTTCCCAGGCTGGGGCAGCTCACTTGGGATGTGTGTGCAGTGTGTATCCTGAGCAAGTGGCTGGGGTGAGGGGCTGGGCAGGGAGGGGCTGGGGCAGCTGGGGAGGGGGGTACAGGTAGGAAGGGGCTTGCTGGGCTTCCCTCCAGGGGAGAGCTGGATAAGGGTGGGTTGTGGACCCCCATGCTCTGCTTGTTTCAAACAGGCATCACATCACCAGGGACAGCCACCCACAGCTGAGCTCCATAGAGGCCAAGGGGGTGGTCAGGGTCTTCCTGCTGTCTCTGAAGATGCCTTCTTGCTTGTCCTCCTCTGCCCCATCTCTCCTTGCTGCTCTTCCCTCCTCTGTGTCCTGGGTTGTGGCCACGTGTGTGAGCATGTGCCCTTCCACAGACTGTGCCCTGGGTGTGATGAAGGGTGGAGCTGGGATAGCATGAGGTGAGTCCTGGCATTAAGGAGGCATTGCGATGTGGTCCCCACCTGATCAGGGCCCCACATCCACCAGTTCACCCCTTGTCCTCTAACATCCAGTGACTGCCAGTGCCACGTGCCCCCTCTTCCCTGTGGGGGCGGCCTTAGCATAGACAATAGGTCCCCCTTGGGGATGGCTTTTGACTGGCTGTACCTGAGCCTTGAGTGAAGGCCCTGGGGCTGACCTCATGACTGGTCTTAAGGTGCCTAAGCCAGGGGCCCAGGAGCTCCCTGTCCCAGGCAGGGGGTCATGAGCTGCCTGCCTGTTCCCTAGTCACATGGTGACATTCCACTTTCTATGGTTACTTCTCTTTGTCAGCACAAGGCAGTCAGAGCATATCTGCCTGCCAGCTCCCATCCCTGGGCTATAACTTCAGGGGTGCTAGCAGCATGTGGGGAGTCCCTGGCTCATGTGGGGCTGCCCAGGAGTAGGTAGGAGGGAAGGCTACCTGGTGGGAGCTCCTGGCACAGGGCTTGCTCCTTGAAGAGCTAGGTGGAAAGTGGCCAACTGAGACCCCTTTATGTGGGGGCCTCTCAGATGCGGCTCACTGACCACTGTTCTGCCTTTAAACTTTCCAGGACTTGAGGCGTACCCTGTCCTTTCCTGTGAGTGTGGGCAGAGCTGCCCCCATGGGTCCAAGCACCTCTGGGGAGCCTCAGGGAGGCTGTGGATCCTGTTGGCCATGCAGCTGAGCTCTCTCCATGGCCACTGACTTCATCAGGTTTTGAATACAAAGTCAGATGGCCCACAGAGCTCCTCCTGGGGCCAGGGAGACCATGGTCACTTTGTCACAGTAGATTTAACAGCCACAGCAACTCGTTAGCTCAAATGACACAGCACTGAAACCAAGTGCCAGGAAGCAGATTGTGGCTATGAAAAGGAGGAGAAAGAGGGTGTTCACAGTGGCTCTGGCAGGGGTGCAGGGCCAGTGGGGATGGGAGCCAGTTACCCTAAAAGAGGGAGGGGCTGGTGGGCCACAAGCTTGCTGGCCAGGCAGAGATGAAGAGTCACCTGCAGGAAGGATGGGCTTGGCTGAGCAAAGCATGGCCAGCCTCATTGAGGGCAGCCTGCATCCTGGCCTCACTGGTCTCGAGATGCCCAAGCCAGGGGCCCAGGACTTTTGGCATTACTAGGAAGTGATGGGAACCTGGAGTGGGGTGTGGTAAACAAGATGAGATGGTAATATCTGCTTTCACTTTAAAGAAATTTTTCTGGTTATTGCTTGGGAAAGAAGTGCCAGGGGCAAGAATGCTGC
>NW_022442462.1:2303-4468 GCF_009761245.1 Sapajus apella
CCTGGGGTTATGGTGAGGCAATCCAGGCAGACTCAGTGGGAACTTGCCTGTGGTCTGGGGCCTAGGTGCTGTGACCCTGACTTTTGCCCTCCCCTTCCTTCCCACAGGTCCTGCACCTCACCTGCGGAGAGGGATGGCAGTGGTGTGTGAGAGGCCTCCTTGCATGAACAGATGCCCTCCCCACCCTGCACACCCCCTGGTGGCTCAGGAGGGTCTAGGCTGGGACACAAGTTGGTACCCGGATTCCTATGTCCAGGGCACCTGCCCTGTTGCTCTGGGCTCTGACATACTCACAAGCATCTGAAGAAAGAGATGCCCTGCTTCTTTTTCACAGCCTCCTGGTGGACCCAGGCCTTTGTTAAGGAGACTTTGCCATTCTGGCCTCATGAGGAGGCTTAGCAGGGAGACGTAGCACTCCAGGTGGAAGAGCCATGGTGTAGACAGGAGGGTGGGCTTGGGGATGGGAGTTATGGGGCAGCGCAGTGCCAGGGCCAAGCTGAAAAGGCCACTGCCCTTGGAACCCTCCTGAGGGCAGGGGCTCTGGGACGTTGGCATGGGGGTGCTGGGGTGGGTGTTTGGAGCTGTGCCCAGGCTGTGCATTCACCATTCCAGGCACGAACAAGTGGGAGAGGCAATACCAGGCCCACCGGGCCTTCCGGGACTGCAGGGATGGCATCATGAGTGCCCATACCTACTCCTACACCAACGAGGCCAAGTGTGACAGCCACATGGAGACATTATTGTGCTGCATCCAGGCCTCAACTGGGGCCTCTTCTTTGCTGGCTATACCCCTGCCATGCCCTGGTCTGGGTGGACCCCTGGGCTCATGGAGGAGCTTGCGGCTGAACGCCAAGCTGGGGTAGGAGCCAGAGGGCTGGGTTCTGGTCTCACTTGGGTTCCACACTGTTCAGCCTCTTCCTGAGGGGCCTTGCTCCCCCTGCCCTGAGGGGCCTCACCCCTCCCACTCAAGCCCCCTGTTCCCTGATCGTGCCTCATGCTCCCCACCCTTCTCCCTGGCTGAGGGTCAGGACCAGGAGCTGCAGGAACTTGGTCCATGTCAGCTGTGGAGCCACCCTTAGCTCAGGGTGGAGATTCCATTCAGGGAGCTGGTGCCACACCTTCTGCCTGTGAATCCCTCCCTGACCCTAGAGGTGGGGGGGAGCAGCTGCTTCCAGGGCTAGAGAAGCCAGAGGTCACCAAAGCCCAGTGTCCTTTAGTGTTAGAGATACACCTAACCCTGCATAACCTCATGCTGGCTCCAGCAGCCCTCCATCAGGGCAGCAGGTCCCAGGCCTGTTGTGTTCTTCACCCCACCCCAAATGAAACTGGGTCTTGCTCTGTCACCCATGCTGGAGTGCAGTGGTGTGATCACAGCTCACTGCAGCCTAGACCTCCTGGGCTCAAGCTATGCTCTTACCTCAGCCTCTTGAGTGGCTGGGTCTACAGGTGCATGCTGCCACACCTAGCTAAGTGTTGTTTTCTTTTTTTTTGAGATGGAGTTTTGCTCTTGTTACCCAGGCTGGAGTGCAACAGCGCGGTCTTGGCTCACCGCAACCTCCGCCTCCTGGGTTCAGGCAATTCTCCTGCCTCAGCCTCCTGAGTAGCTGGGATTACAGGCACACGCCACCATGCCCAGCTAACTTTTTGTATTTTTTAGTAGAGACGGGTTTCACCATGTTGAGCAGGATGCTCTCGATCTCTTGACCTCGTGATCCACCTGCCTCAGCCTCCCAAAGTGCTGGGATTACAGGCGTGAGCCACCGCGCCTGGCTGTTTTATTTTTTTTTTTAATTTTTGTAAGGAGGAGGTTTCAGAGCCAGGCATGGTGGCTCATGCCTGTAATCCAGCACTTTGGGTGGCCGAAGTATGTGGACTGCCAGAGCTCAGGAGTTTGAGACCAACCAAGGCAACATGGTTAAAAGCTGTCTCTATTAAAATACAAAAAATTAGGTGGGTGTGGTGGTATACGCCTGTAATCCCAGCTACTTGGGGTGCTGAGACAGGAGAATCACTTGAACCTGGGAGGCGGAGGCTGCAGTGAGCCGAGATTGCGCCACTGCACTCCAGACTGGGTTACAGGATGAGACCCCCTCTCAAAAAATAAAAAAAAAAGACGAGGTCTCAGTATGTTGCCCTGGCTGGCCCGGAACTCCTGGGCTTAAGTG
>NW_022442463.1:0-2572 GCF_009761245.1 Sapajus apella
CAAGGTCTCTGGCTGGGCGCTGGGGCTCACACCTGTAATCCCAGCACTTTGGGAGGCTGAGGCAGATGGATCACAAGGTCAGGAGACCAGCCTAACAGGGTTTTGGCGAAACCTTGTCTCTACTAAAAATACAAAAATTAGCCGGGCATGGTGGCACACATCTGTTATCCCAGCTAATCAGGACGCTGAGATAGTAGAATCGCTTGAACCCAGGTTGTGAAGGTTGCAGTGAGCCGAGATAACACCTCTACACTACAGCCTGGGTGACAGAGCAAGACTCTATCTCAAAAAAAAAAAAAGAAAAGAAAAGAAAAAGAAAAGAAAAGAAAAAAGAATTTAGCACATTGCCAGGCTACAGTAACATCTGTGTGCTGTCTTTGAAAGAAAGAAAAAAACATTTATATTAAATCTCCTCGATGAGCTTCTTCCTCACTACCTACAGATGCTCAAATTTCTCCCACATAACTTTCAAAGGCTTCCTGTATACCATGTCCCCTCCTAGACTCACCCAAGCTACAGCCTTTTCTCCCCAACCCATCACAGACAAAACCCAACAGAGAATGGCCTCCACTGACTTTGTCCAGTCCACCTCCTAACTCAAATCTTCATCCCCACTGCAATTTGGTGTCTGTCTCCACCAGTGGATTGAAATCACTCTGGAAAAAGCTGCCAGTGACTTTTTAATTGCCACATCCAATATGTTGTTTGTATTCCTCTTAGCAATCCCTCTGCAGCCTTTAAAACCAGAAAAGCCTCTGCAGGCACAGCTTTTGTGGGTGGTGGGAAACTAGTGCCTCCTCACTCTCTGATGGTCACTGTGCACTCTGGAACTCCTTTCCATGCCCCCACTCCGCAGCCCACCCCTCCACTATTGGCATGCTGCAAGACTCTTTCTGCAGTTGTCTTCCCTTTCCACACAACACAGACACTATGGAAGATTTCATCAACGCTGGCATCAACTGTCCTTAGCGATACTTTGGAAAAATGCTACACGGGCCTCTCTCCCATGAATCCCAGTCCATTTTATATATAGTATATTATATATATATGTCTACATATAATGTATATTACATTATATATTAATATGTAATGTTATATATTAACATAATACACAATCATACATAATGCATGGCCATATACCATGTATATTTTATACATATGTATGTGTATGTGTATATATATACACACACACACATATATAAATGGCTGCTAGGCACAGCCATTTGAAGATGAATATAAAGCTGTATACAGACAAACAATGAAACTGAAACTCAACAAGGATAAAAAGGAATCTGTCTCCAAAATCTGCTTCTCCATCCCACCGTCTTGATCCTTAGTCATTGAGTCCATCCACAGTTTAGCTTGCCTCTCTGTGGCCAGCACCGACCAGAGATAATTCCCAAAGAGCTTACAGGTGCAGGAAAGAACAAGTACACAGGTGGTTATTATACCACAGGTCAGGTGATGCAATAAAGGGAAGCACAGAGCACCACAAAAGCCTTTAGAACAAGAACAGTGGGAGCTACCCTTCACCAGGGTAAAGATGGGGAAAGAAGTGAAAAGTGAAAGCATCTCCTACACACCAAACCCACCCTCTACTACAAGGCCAAAATGAGAATCCCAGGAGTCTTCCGGAGCCTACCTTCTCTTACTCTCCACTCCTAAGTGGTGACCTTTCTAGTCAATTCAACATCCCGAGCATCTTTCATATCCATTCTCTAGTCTCCATACCAACTATTACTATCCTAAATGACTTCTGACCTCTTTTTCTTGAACTACCCCACCTTTGCTGATTTTCCCCCCTTTAGCTCACCACCCTCAATTCTCTTCTATACATCTACAAAACATAAAGCAAACTTCTAGACACAAAACTGATCATGTTATCCCTCTTTTAAACCCTTCAATAGCTCAATATCATTCCAGTATGAAGCCATGAATCTAGCTCCTGCCTCTCCACCCACCCTTTTGCCCACTTGAAACCTTTGCTTCACTATAAACTACTCAATGTTCTCAAGGAAGCCATGCCATTTCCCTCCTTTGCTGTGCTGTATATAGACATATGTGTCACATGTATGCTGTTACTAAATACCTTCTGTGAGCAAGACATCTGTTAAATGCATTAATGTTCATTCTCTTAATTAAATCTCATAAGGATTCCATTGAGAGAATGACCAAAAATATTCCTATTTCACTAATGATGGAGAATAAAATGCTTAAGGTCCCAAGTTAGTAGGAGCAAAAGTTGGAAAGTGAGCCTAACCTGAGATTCTAACACCCATACTCATAACTGCTTTGCTATGCTTATCCTATCCTCAGTTGTGCCTATCTGGCAAACCTCATCTTTCAGACTTTATCTTACATGTTGACTACCTTATGAAGTCTTTTCAGGCAACACTCCCACCAACTGACAACATCCTTTGTAAATGCTCTCCTCACCCACACTGCATACACATAATCGATCTTCATTATTCATAGATTCCCTATCTACACATTTACCTCCTCATTATTTATTTATTTATTTATTTATGAGATGGAGTCTTGCTCTGTCACCCAGGCTGGAGTGCAGTGGCAC
>NW_022442463.1:2672-4467 GCF_009761245.1 Sapajus apella
CACACTGCATACACGTAATCAATCTTCATTATTCATATATTCCCTATCTACACATTTACCTCCTCAGATTTATTTATTTATTTATTTATTTATGAGGTGGAGTCTTGCTCTGTCATCCACGCTGGAGTGCAGTGGCACGATCTCAGCTCACTGCAACCTCTACCTCCCAGGTTCAAGCAATTCTCCTGTCTCAGCCTCCCAAGTAGCTGGGATTACAGGCACATGATGCCATGCCTAGCTAATTTTTCGTATTTTAGTAGAGATGGGGTTTCACCGTGTTGCCCAAGCCGGTCTCAAACTTGTGAGCTCAGACAATTCACCTGCCTCAGCCTCCCAAAGTGCTAGGATTACAGGCATGAGCCACTGCACCCGGCTAAAATTTATTTATAACCCCATAATCAGTACTTGTGTCATTTGTATGGTCATTCACAGACATGCACAGAGCAATGATAAATTTGAAATGCCTAATGCACATATTCCCAGCTGAGGCCAAACAAGGCTTTCTTGTTTCATCTCTCATAATACAAACAAGTGTCCATTCTATAGTCGATTTAGTGCCATGATTTTTGCATTTTTGCATTGTCTGTTGGTGATTTAGCTGCTTAAAATGGCCTCCAAGCATAATGCTGAAGTGTTGTCTTGTGTTTTTAAGTACAAGAATACTATGGCTTACAGCTATACGGCTTATGACAAAAATACATGTTACATAAGGCTGGTTCAGTCATCAGTTACAGTGCTGTTAGCCATGAGTTCAATGTTAATAAATCAACAATTATATATTAAATATGGTGTCTTTAAACAGAAACACACAAAAAAACAAGATTAATTATTGATCAGTTGATGAAATGCTCTGTAAACCTGTACTTCCACTAGGAGCAACACTGCAGTATTCACTAGTTCAGTGTTCATGACTTTCTAGAACGTAACTACTGCAAATAATGAAAATCAACTATACCTTGGCCCAGGTAATAAGACCATTCAGAAAAAGCCCCTGCCCCAAAGAAGCTTCCCAGTCTACAGGGGTGAATTCAGGCAGCCACTCCTACAGACTACAGTTGACTAAGCTGGTGCAATCACTCCCCAGGGACTCAGAACTAAAGGGAAGAGACAATGTCATGAGAGACTATGTCAGCCACTGCCTGATATACATATAAACAGAGAATGAGAAAAGAAAGAGATCAGCAGAGAAAAGTATAGTCAAGAGAATGCAAGGCCCCAAGAAAGATGAACCAAAGAGACAAGACTGAATCATCATAGCTATAATGCAAATCATGTGATCGATGCCTGAATAATCTGCACCTTCACCACATGTTCTCACACATAGGTGGGTGTTGAACAATGAGAACACATGGACACAGGGAGGGGGGCATCACACACTGGGGTCTGTCGGGGGAAAGGGGAGGGACCGCAGGGGGTGGGGAGTTGGGGAGAGATAGTATGGGAGGAAATGCTAGATATAGGTGATGGGGAGGAAGGCAGCAAATCACACTGCCATGTGTGTACCTATGCAACAATCTTGCATGTCCTTCACATGTACCCCAAAACCTAAAATGCAATATAAAAATAAAAAAAGAGACTGCAGTCTAGAAAGCTGAAACCTACATTACGAGAGACATTCCAAAAATGGTTAAAGCCTTTTTTCTTTTCCTTTGTTTTCTTTTTTTGTGTGTGTGAGAGTTTCACTCTTGTTGCCAAGAGACAGAACTTCACTCTTGTTGCCAAGGCTGGAGTGCAATAGCATGATCTTGGCTCACTGCAACCTCCACCTCCCGGGTTTAAGTGATTTTCCTGCCTC
>NW_022442464.1:0-459 GCF_009761245.1 Sapajus apella
CCACCATGCCCAGCTAATTTTTTGTATTTTTAGTAGAGACGGGGTTTCACCATGTTGACCAGGATGGTCTCGATCTCTTGACCTCATGATCCACCCGCCTTGGCCTCCCAAAGTGCTGGGATTACAGGTGTGAGCCACCGCTCCCGGCAAGAGTATATATTTTCTAAAACCCTACTGTTGACATAAATGCCACCATGGAGCACTTTCTTCTTGTCAGCCATGTCACCGCTTTGGCTCAACCTGGTACTGGTGGTCCTGGTCAGTAACATAAGGCAAGAAAAAGAAAAAGGCATGAAGACTGGAAAGGCAAAGGGTAGAACTGATTTTGTTTTCCGATGATGTTACCGTATAAATAGGAAATTTTTAAAAATCTGCAAACCATTAGAATTAATAAATTAGGTAAGGCCACTAGATAAAACGTCAACATACAAAATTTTTTTTTTTTTTTTTTTTTTTTTT
>NW_022442464.1:559-4466 GCF_009761245.1 Sapajus apella
GCAATTCTCCTGCCTCAGCCTCCTGAGTAGCTGGGATTACAGGCACGTGCCACCATGCCCAGCTAACTTTTTGTAGTTTTAGTAGAGACGGGGTTTCACCATGTTGACCAGGATGGTCTCGATCTCTTGACCTCGTGATCCACCCGCCTCGGCCTCCCAAAGTGCTGGGATTACAGGCTTGAGCCACCGCGCCCGGCCAACATACAAAATTAAGTTCATTTCTATATACTAGCAACATACGACTACAAAACAAAATTAAAGACAATTTACAATAACATGAAGATATAAATAGCTTGGAATAAATCTTTTGGAAGATATGTAAGACTGCCACTAAAAACCACAAAACATTGCTAAGAGAAATTAAAGAAGAGCTAGATAAGGCCAGGGGCACTGACTCATACCCATAATCCTGGCGCTTTAGGAGGCTGAGGTGGGAGGGTCACTTGAGGCCAGGAGTTTGAGACCAGCCTGGGCAACATAGAGAAACTCCAAATCTATGAAAAATTCAAAAACTAGCCAAGCATTGTGGCACATGACTTACTCATAGCTACTCAGGAGGCTAAGATGGGAGGATCGCTCAAGCTCAGGAGTTTGAAGTTACAGTGGGCTGTGATCACACCACTGAATTCCATCCTGGGCAACAGAGTGAGACTGTCTCAAAAAAAAAAAAAAAAAAAAAAAGCCAGGCACAGGGGTTTACGCCTGTAATCCCGGCATTTTGGGAGGCTGAGGCAGGGGGATCACGAGGTCAGGAGTTTGAGACCAGCCTGGCCAATACGGTGAAACCCTGTCTCTACTAAAAATACAAAAATTAGCTGGGCGTGGTGGTGCATACCTATAGTCCCAGCTACTCAGGAGGCTGAGCAGAAGAATCACTTGACCCTGAGAGGCAGAGGTTGCAGCGAGCCAAGATCATGCCACTGCACTCCAGCCTGGGTAACAGAGCAAGATTCCATCAGAAAGAGAGAAAGAGAGAAAGAAAGAAAGAAAGGAAAGAAAGAAGAAAAAAGAAAGAAAGAAGAAAGAGAAGGAAAGACAAGACCTAGATAAATGGAGAGACATACCACATCTATGGACTGGAAGCCTCAGTGTAGTTATGTCAATCTCCTAAATTGATCTATAGCTTCTTTTCGTTTTTGAGACAGGGTCTCACTCTGTTCCCCAGGCTGCAATGGCATGATCACTGCAGTTTCAACCTCCTGGACTCAGGCGATCCTCCCGCTTCAGCCTCCGAGGTAGCTGGGACCACATGTGCTCCACCACGCCTGGCTCATTTTTGTATTTTTTGCAGAGATGGAGTTTCGCCACGTTGCCCAGGCTGACCCTGAGCTCCTGCGCTCAAGCGATCCGCCTGCCTCGGCCTCCCGAAGTGCTGGGATTGGATTACAGGTGTAAGCCATCGCGCCCGGCCTCAGCATTCATTTTGAATACAGGTTTTGCTTTCTCATACCAGAGCAGGGCTTAGGGGCTTAGTTACCCTTGACACAGGTCCCTGTTCTCCACCTCCTCCCAGTTCCTTAAGATGATCAATCCAGATGGTCTGGCTTACCCCACCGCCTCCAAAGGGAAGGTTGCATACAAACCACTTGATTTGCCTCATAGACCCTCACCCCCTCAGGGACTGTGCTGGTCTATGCAGCAGTGACTCCTTCTCAGTCACAGGGTGACCCTATGGCCCTCATGCATGCTCCAAAACCCCCAGTTAGGACCCCCTATGGAAATCCTGCTTGGATAATGACCTGGATTCCAATAAAGGCTTTAGTCCCCAGACCTCTCTCTCCTCTCCACGCCCCACCACCTGCTGGTTGAGCTCCCTGCTGTCTCCAGAATTCCCTTGGTTCCTTGCGGGGAGCCTCTTCTCTGTGGAGCTGGGAGTGATAAACCGCTTCTGTTATGTCGTGTGTTCTGTTGTGCCGTCTCCCGCACAACCGCCTGAACGACACACCCAGACCTAACTCTCTCCAGGCAGGGCTCTCCTAGGGAGTGGCTGCCTTGGTGGGAATAAACTGGACACTGAGTTCCCTGTAAGAGGGACCCCTGGTCATGGCCAGACACTGAGGCATCAGACCTGACGGATAAAGTAGTGTCCCTGGGAGATGCACGGTGACACCCACAGCCGCATCCCCTACAGCTCCGTCAGGGCAGGGCTAGAGTTTATGGCCACTCTAAAAACTGGGGGCCACCTCATGAGCAAAGTAGAGGAATATACAACGAACGTCGTCTCGATCAAAATCCCAGCAGTGTTTTCGTAATGGACGTTGACAAACAGATTTATACAGAATCACAAACAACCTAGAACAGACAGAACAATTTTGAAGAGCAAAGTTGGAAGATCACTCTGCTAGATATCAAGACCAAAGCAACTCCAGTGAGCAAAGGTAATTAAACAGTGCGATACTGGTATAAGAATGGACATACAGGCCATCAGATAGAATTGAAGTAGATGGCTACTCAATTAACAATAAAGTTACCTGAGCAAATTAGCAGGGAAGAGGATGGTCTGGTCGATAAACAACGCCGAATTGGGTATCCATGTGGAAAAAAAGGAATCGCGGCCCCTACCCTAAATTATGCACAAAACTTAATTCAAGATGACCTATATTAATGTAAAAGGGAAAATAATAAAGCTTCTAGAAAAAATGTAATATCTTCATGACATTGAGATAGGCAAAGATTTATTAAACAGGACACAAAAATCATTAACCCAAAGATTAATGACTAAGATTGATACATCAGACTTGATTGAAATTAAGAACTTCTGGCACAGTAGCTCAGCCTGTAATCCCAGCACTTTAGGAGGCAGAGGCGGGCAGATGACGAAGTCAGGAGATCAAGACCATTCTGACCAACATGGTGAAACCCCATCTCTACTAAAAATACAAAAATTAGCTGAGCATGGTGGCAGGTGCCTGTAATCCCAGCTACTCAGGAGGCTGAGGCAGGAGAATCACTTGAACTTGGGAGGCGGAGGTTGCAGGGAGCTGAGATTGCACCATGGCACTCACCTGCATCATTGAGCCACCGCGCCCACGTGCTTGATGGTTCTTATGCATGAGGTGGATGGCTCCTATTCCAGAAGAAAGGAGAGGCTAAGCCGGGAACGGGCTCGGGTTATGTGCTAACTGCATGCTGAGCTCTGTAGTAAGCACATACATGTCACTGACACTCCCTGTCACAGATTTGCCTTTAGTCGTCTTGGATTTCGGTCACTTTCCATCTCCATACTACTTCACTGGCTTCATTGTCATCCCTGCTGATTTTGGGGTCACAGCCTGCCATCAAGCAGAGACTGGATGTTCAGAACACCCAGGCCACACCCTTAGGAACTGCCCTTCAGACTCTGCAGGATGCTAGACAGCGCAGTTCTAAGTAAAATCCTGATGCCACAAAAGAAATAGCACTCGAAGATAAATCCTCTCAGCAAGGCAGTTTACCTCTATAGAAGGGTGCCGAGCATGGACAGAGCAATGGCGGCCCCACGCTTGGACAAGGCGGGGAGGGGCACTCACGCCTGACGGGGTCGTCCCTGCGGCTGTGTCGTTCCTCTGTTGGCAAGGGTTAGACCACACAAGCTAGACTAATCCCGATTCGCTATTTTAAAGAGAGCAGGGGTCCGAGCTGGAGGGGCAGGGTGGGTGTTTTGGTGGGAAGGACGGTTACAGGCGGGTCAGAGCAGGTAGCCAGGGGTGACCTAGGTCAAAGCAGGTGACTGGAACAGGTGACCGGGATGAGTCAGGACGGAGCCGGGGGCCGGGGGAGCAGATGCAAACTTCTGATTAGAACCGGTGGAGGAGGTTGTTGACCGGAATTACAAGGAAGTTAAACTTTAAAATAGAGAATTAAAGAAGAAGAAGCCGGGCGCGGTGGCTCAAGCCTGTAATCCCAGCACTTTGGGAGGCCGAGGCGG
>NW_022442465.1:0-4466 GCF_009761245.1 Sapajus apella
GGAGTGCCGTGGCACAATTTCGGCTCATTACAACCTCCATTTCCCAGATTCAAGCAATAATCCTGCTTCAGCCGCCCTAGTAGCTGGGATTACAGATGCCCACCATGATATCTGGCTAATTTTTGTGTTTTTATTAGAGACAGGGTTTCACCATGTTGGTCAGGCTGGTCTCAAACTCCTGATCTCAAGTGATCCACCCACAGCCTCCCAAAGTGCTGGGATTACAGATGTGAGCCACCACATCCAGCCCACACCTGCAGCTTAATCCCATTTAGATGATGCAGCTTTATCATTCCCTATGCTCAGGCCAAAACACAGTTCTGTAGGGTGGTCGTTCTTTGACCCCATACAACCTGTTGTTCAGAAAATTATTTGGTTTCCTATTTAGTTAACTGCAGACTGTACAATCTTTCTCTTTCTTGGTCTGAAACCAAGAAAATGTAGATTTTTTGGTAAACATAGAAAGCTCCTGATCTTAAAACTTGAAACTTAATGTTTGTTTTATTTGAGTTCCTTCAGGCCTCTCAAGCTATCAAAGAACTGAAAGTCATCCAGACAGTGAGATGCCGGACCCCTCATTCACTGTAATTTCTTCCTTGCCCTCCCTAGTTCCTGTTTTCTTATACATTGTTACATTTGTTCCCTGCGATCTAAACCTCTGGTGTTGGTTGGTCAGGGAGATGGATTTGAGATTGAGTTCTCATCTCCCCCGCTGCAGCACCATATTAAAACCCATTCCTTGAGAATAGTCATATCAGTGATTGTCTTTCTTTGCTGCAAGCAGCAAGAATCCCAGGTCTTTGAATTTTGGCAAAGGAGTCTCCTGATAAAGGCGGGATAGATTCTACTGACCAACGTGGAAAAGATCAGACATTTGAAAGCCTTAATCTTGGGGTTGGAGTTTGGGCTGCCCTTGAGCCTTTTCTTTGGGGCTCCCAGTCAAAATCAGCCTTGGCCAGGCATGTCTTCAGGGCCCAGGGGGTAGGGCCAGGTCCTCCCTAGGGGCTTCTCCCGCTGGGTCGGCAGCCACCCTTCCTTTCCCTATGACTTGAAGAGAAGCTTCAGGGGGAAGCTCCAATTTGCAAAGAGCCCGGGAGACTCAGATGCGCGGTGACTGTGGTTCCCACCGCATCCGCCGCCCTCCTTGGTCCTCTCACTGTCTCTGGTGGGCAGTAACTTTCAGGGTGATCTTGGGCTCGGAAGACACCCAGGCAGGAAGGGACCTGGAGGGAAGGGCACCGCCCCCTTAGGTCCTGGGCAGGAGGGATCCGAAAAAGGTCTTGGAGAAAAGAGTTGGAAGTAGATCAAAGAGAAAGAAAGAAATCCTAGGAGATTTCCTATCTGAAGGCACCTGAAAAGGAAGTCCACCTCCTTTGGGCCGGGTCCTCCCGTGCAGGTGAACCGAGTTCCGGTCTGCACTGGAGACCAAAGCAGGTAACTTTGCCCTGACTCCTAGTGAGGAAGCCACGCGTGGTCCTCCCCTGATTAGTGCTCACTTCTGTAGCACTTGATTGTCTCTCCTGGATTTTCCATGGATTCCAGGAATGCAGCTAAGAAATAAATTTATTTATTTTTTCTTTTTTGAGATGGAGGCTGGAGTGCAATGGTGCAATTTTGGCTCACTGCAACCTCTGCCTCCTGGGTTCAAGTGATTCTCTTGCCTCAGCCTGTTGAGTAGCTGAGACTACAGGCATGGGCCACCAACCTGGCTTTTTTTTTTTTTTTTTTTAAGAGAGGGAATTTCTTGATATTGGTCAGTCTGGTGTCCAACTCCCGACCTCAGGTGATCTGCCCAGCTTGGCCTCCCAAAGTGCTGGGATTACAGGCGTGAGCCACCATGCCCGGCTGAGAAATTCATTTTTAATGGACTTACTTGTAGGAAGAGTATTTTGAAATTTTTGGCAAAGAAAATGATTTCTGACAAGTTTTACACTGAAGACATTCAGGTGTGAGGGAAACACAAAAACCACTTGGCTAGGGAAAGCAAATGCTGTTGAGAATGTCTCCCAAACACAGATTGCAAGTCAGCAGGTAGGTCCGACCCTCAGGGCGGGCACATTTTACTTTAAGCGATTGTTGGAGAACTTAAAATGAAATTCAGACTTTATATACATACATAGGGTAGAGACAGGGTCTTGATATCTTGCCCAGGCTGGTCTCCAACTCTGGGCCTCAAGCGGTCCTCCACCTCCCCTTCCCAAAGTGCTGGGATTACAGGCATGAGCCACCTCACCCAGGGCCTTTTGGTATTTTAATTTAATATTTTTAATTTAAATACACAAAAATTATATAAAAAGTACAGGAAGCCCAGTTTATGCCAGTTTTACAAAAACAGGAAAGATGATATATCAATGACGAAGTGTCAGAGTGGCAACATCCTGAAGTAGGGAAAGAAAGCTTCCCTAGAATTCTATGCCAAATTGGAATCTCTTCCAAAATGTGACCGAAATAAGGGCATTTAATGACATAGCAAAAAAGGCTGTGTGCATGGCTCACGCCTGTATTCCCAGCCCTTTGTGAGGCTGAGGTGAGCGGATCACGAGGTCAAGAGATCCAGACCATCGTGGCCAACATGGTGAAACCCCATCTCTACTAAAAATACAAAAATGAGCCGGGTGTGGTGGCACACGCCTGTAGTCCCAGCTACTCGGAAGGCTAAGGTGGAAGAATCGCTTGAATCCAGGAGGAGGAGGTTGCAGTGAGCTGAGATTGCACCATTGCACTCCAGCCTGGAGACAGAGCAAGACTCCGTCTCAAAAGAAAAGAAAAGAAAAAAACCAGAATTCACCAAACCACACTACAAAAGATGTTAAAGGAGTCCTCCAGGCCTAAAGATAGGGATACCAGGCAGAAATCTGGACCCATACAAGGCAATGGAGATGACTGAAAGTCGCTATGCATGTAAATTTATTATTTTCTTATTATTTAAATATTTTTAAAAATTTGACAGATTAAATAAAAGCAAGAATAATGAATTCTGGGGTTTATAACATGTCTAAAATCAAATTACATGACAACACTAGCATAAAGGCCAGAAGGGGAGGTCCAATGTCACTTGATGGCAGACTGAGCAAGATGCCGTCTAGAAACCCTTAAGCCATCACTGACACAACAAAAGAATAACAGCTAATAAGCCAGAAATAATTCCAAAAAATGGAAGGATATAAAAACCCTGTAATTACCGGGCGCTGTGGCTCACGCCTGTAATCGCAGCAGTTTGAGAGGCCAGGGCGGGCGGATCACTTGAGGTCAGGATTTGGAGATCAGCCTGGCCAACATGGTAAAACCCCATCTCTGCTAAAAATAAAACAATTATCCTGGTGTGGTGGCTTGGGCCTTTAATCTCAGCTACTCAGGAGGCTGAAGCAGGAGAATCACTTGAAGCTGGGAGGCAGAGGTTTCAGTGAGTTGAAATGGTGGCACTGCACTCCAGCCTGCAACTCCAGGTCACAGAGCGAGACTCTGTCTCAAAAATAAATAAATAAAAATACAAAAAGCATGTAGGCTGGGCATGGTGGCTCATGCCTGTAATTCCAGCACTTTGGGAGGCCCAGGCAGGTGGATCACGAGGTCAGGAGTTCAAGACCAGCCTAGCCAAGATGGTGTAACCTTGTGTCTACTAAAACTACAGCAATTAGCCAAGTGTGGTGGCAGGTGCCTGTAATCCCAACTACTCGGGAGGCTGAGGCAGGGAATTGCTTGAACCCAGGAGGCGGAGGTTGCAGTGAGCCAAGATCACACCACTGCACACACCAGTCTCAGCAACAGAGTGAGACTCCTTTTCAAAATAAAACAAACAAACAAACAAACAACAACAACAACAAACCCAGGTAATCACCCTGCTGGAACAACTGCTCTCCAGGCCTCTACCCTGTAGAAATACACAAGTGGCCAATGAGAAGTGTACAGAGTGATGACTGCAGCATTGTTTGTGATCACAAGGTAACAGAACCAACGTAATTTCAAAGATACATGAAAAGGGTTTTATTTATTTAACAAACACAAACAATTGAACAAACAATGGAAGCATGTCCTTTGCCTAAAGGAACACAGAGGGTCAGGGTGATGCTACTCCTGCACGGATTTCAGGGTTCCCAGACGCCTAGTTCTTCTGGAAGATCTTTTTCTTGGGAGCTACAGGTTCTCCCATTTGGGGTCTTTCAGGTTCTATCTCCGTTTGCCCTTCAATTCCTCCTCATTCTGCTACAATAAAAAAAAATTTTTCTGCCGGGTGGGGTGGCTCAGCATGTAATCCCAGCACGTTGGGAGGCTGAGGTGGGCAGTCAGGAGTTCGAGACCAGCCTGGCCAACATGGTGAAACCCCATTTCTACTAAAAATACAAAAGTTAGCTGGGCGTGGTGGCGGGTGCCTGTAATCCCAGCTACGCAGGAAGCTGAGACAGGAGAATCCCTTGAACACAGGAGGCGGAGGTTGCAGTGAGATCATGCCACTGCACTCCAGTCTG
>NW_022442466.1:0-4466 GCF_009761245.1 Sapajus apella
AAAAAAAAAAAAAAAAAAAAAAACTCCTTTGCTGGCTTTGTTCGCACCATGTCCCCAGCCCACAGGAAGCCTGGCATGCGGGGACGATCAACACGACTGGGGACGCACAGAACTCCCATGGTTCCCAAGCTCCATCACTGCCCAAGCCTTTCCGAAATACCCAGCTCCCTTCCACTTTGCTGGAAGCACTCAGGCT
Organism: Sapajus apella; assembly: GCF_009761245.1. NCBI lineage: Eukaryota > Metazoa > Chordata > Mammalia > Primates > Cebidae > Sapajus > Sapajus apella. The sequence goes on from NW_022442466.1 coordinate 197, forward strand.
TTGGACACAGCCTCCGGGCCAGGAGTGGATGTTGAGTGGGGACTCTTTTCTTTTCTGAGATGAGTGTCGTTCTGTTGCCCAAGCTGGAATACTAGAGTACACTGGCGCCATCTTGGCTCACTGCAACCTCCACCTTCTGGGCTCAAGTGATTCTCCTGCCTCAGCCTCCCGAGTAGCAGGGATTACAGTCACGGGCCACCAAGCCTGGCCAATTTTTTTTTTTTTTTTTTTTTTGTATTTCTAGTAGAGATGGGGTTTTTCACCATGTTGCTCAGGCTGATCTCAAGCTCCTGACCTCAAGTGATCTATCCGCCTCAGCCTCCCAAAGTGCTGGGATTACAGGTGTGAGCCACCACGCCCAGGCTCTTCTGGGAAACCCCGTGCTCCTTCTTGGTTTTGCATGAGGAGTTGTACAGTAAAGGGTTAACCTAGCCCAAAGAGAGGTCTGGCCTTTGTCCCTAGCTCCTGGGAGGTGACCTGCAGGAGAATATCCTGCCTGATAAGAATGTCATTGTGTGGCTGGGGCCTGGGGCCATGGCATAGTCGGCTTACACTGTGGTTTTAGGGTGGGGGTTTGGGCACATCAGCTCAACATCTGGAGGGACTAGAGACTGAGACTGGTCATGAGGGTCGTCAGCCACATCTACAGGGCCAGCCCCCAGTACAGACCCTGGACACGCAGGCTGGGGGAGCTTCTGCGGCTGGCAGTGCTCCATGCTGGGAGAGTTAGGCACCACTCACACGAGGGGCTGACTGGACGCTCCAGCCTGGTCTCTCCTGGACCCTGTCCATCTGCCATTTCCCTTAGATGATTTTTTTTTTTTTTTTTTTTTTGAGATGGAGCCTCGCTCTGTCGCCCAGGCTGGAGTGCAGTGGTGCAATCTCAGCTCACTGCAACTTTCGCCTCTTCTCCAGCCTCAGTCTTCTGAGTAGCTGGGATTAGAGGTGTACAACACCACACCCAGTTAATTGTTGTATTTTTAGTACAGACGGGGTTTCACCATGTTGGCCAGGGTGGTCTTGAACCCCTGACCTCAAGAGATCTGCCCGCCTCAGCCTCCCAAAGTGCTGGGATTACAGGCATGAGCCACGGCACCCAGCCTCCCTTGGGTGATTTTAATGTGTCCTTTCACTGTAACAAACTATAAGCATAAACAAAACAGCTTCTAGGGAGTCCTTCCAGTGAATGTTCTAGCCAGAGAGTAGGCACAGGGACTCCTGAGTCTGTGGGAGATAACTGTCCTCCTTAGCCTGGCTGGAACCCCTGGGAGCAGGGTCCTCTTTTCTCTGGAGTCCCAGGGTGGTGGGACGCCAGCCTGGGCTGTGCCCCATGGACCTCCGGCCTCACCTGGAAGAACTGCCAGATGCCAGTGCACGGCAGGCAACATCATCACCCCTTTGCCCATCGCCACGTCACAGTCCCCTGTGCATCCCTCACCCGAGTGTCACTACCCCGCCCCCCACCATGCTGTGCTCCCAAAACCACTGAGACCTTGCAGACGAGCTCCATGAACCTGGCGGCCAGCCCAGGGCCCACTGCTCAGCAGCGCCGGACGTCGGCACCTCCAGGTCCACAAAGACGGGAGGGGGTGGATGAGTGAATGAATAAATGAACGCTGCTGCACCCGCCCCCCCCCCCACCCCGCCACAGCTGACTTCACGAGCCAGGTGACAGGCCCATCTGGAAGCTGTACAAGCACTTAAGATTAGAACCCAGGAGGCCTCAGGTGGCAGCTTGGCCACCCCGTTCCTCAGCTGGCCCGGGCAACACAAGCCACCTCAAAGAGTAACCCTCAGAGGGTTAGCCAGAGCTAGCGGCTGGCCCTGGAGGGAGTTCCCAGGATGTCGCAGCAGCCCCAGCCTGCCGTACACGGAGGCTCGGGGCTAGCCTAGGACTCAGATGTCCCATCTCCACATCAACCCCATGGCTGTCAACAAGCGGGGCCACAGGTGAAGCAGCTCAGGCCTGGAGAAGGCGTTCCATGGGAGTCGGGAAGCTGCGGTTCCCAGGGAGCCCTCCCTCATGACTTGTGGGCTGGATAGATGGGCATCTGGTCCTGGCTCCCCAGCTGGGAGAGCAGACCCCACTGGCGATTCGGAGGGCCCTGCTGAGGGTGGGTGGGCACCCCACTAACCACACTTTGCCTCCGGCCTCCCCAGCCTCACTCCCTCCAGCCGCCCCAAGTCCCAAAGTGCCCCCAGCTTGTCCTTCCCCTACTGACCCCCATAGAGAGCCTGTGACAGCCTCTCCTTCACTTAGAGGGGTCTCCCCAACACCTCTGCTCAAGAAGCAGCCCCCTGAGTCGTGATCACACCAGCCTCCAGGTTTTTTTTTTTTTTTTTTTTGAGACAGAGTCTCACTCTTGTTCCCCAGGCCGGAGTGCTATGGTGTGATCTCAGGTCACCGCAACCTCCGCCCCCCGGGTTCAGGCAATTCTCCTGCCTCAGCCTCCCGAGTAATCTGGGATTACAGGTGCCTACCGCCATGCCAGGCTAATTTTTGTATTTTTAGTAGAGATGAGGTCTTACCACGTTGGCCAGGCTAGTCTCAAACTCATGACCTCAGGTGATCCACCCATCTCAGCCTCCCAAAGTGCCGGGATTACAGGCCTGAGCCACCGCACCCCACCTGTTGTTTCAATTGGTTGTGGAAGTTTTAGATTTACAGAAAAACTGCGAAGACGGTACGCCCCTCACTCAGTTTTCCCTAAAGCTTACGGCTTACGGTGCTAGGGTATGTTTAACAAAGGAAGAAAACAGCCTCAGTATCGCCGAGCATGGAACTGCCTGGCTCTGTCTCTCCCCAGCCCTCTGGTTTGTTTCACTGCATAGACCACGTCTCAAATGCCTTTGCTTTTGAATGGGTCCGCCCTTTTGGGTCCTGACGCAGCAGAAAGTGGGCCCCTGTGCCAAATGGTTGCTGCTGTGGCCGGTGCCAGGGCTGCGTGTGGCCACCATGGACCCTCGGGAAGTTACCTGTCTGGCCTCACTTCTCATCTGCCGGCGGCAGCCCTGGCTCCTTCCACATCGCCAGCCTCATGCTGAATCTCAAATCCTCTCGCGCTCAGGTTTGAACCCACCATCCGAACAGTGCCAGGGCCCTAGAGTCAGAGGGGATGAAGGCTGAGGACAGGTGCCCCCATGACCCTGCCGCACATCATGGAGGTGTCTCAGGATGGAGGCCACAGGCTGACCCCGACAGAGGGCTGACAGGGACACAGCAGAGGGTCAAGAAGCTCAGACCCCGGCCGTCCTGTGTCTCTCCTGGTCCTGAGCCTCCCAGGCAGCAGCCAAAACGGGTGCCACTGCGGGTTCCCCAAGCCCCCCAAATGGAGCATGGATTCCCGCCCAAGTCTCAGCGCATCCAAGCATCCATCATGATGGCCTGGCCTCAGTGTCCCAAGGCTGCCAATTACCGTAAGCCAGGAGGCTTCAGACAACAGCTGACCTCCCACAGTTCACAAGGCTGAAGTCCCAGATCAGGGTGCTGGCAGGGCCGACTCTTCCTGGAGACTCTGAGAAGGGGCTCGTCCTCCCCTCTCCTGGCTCCTGGGGCTCCAGGCGCTCCTTGGCTTATGGCAGCTTTGCTCCTGCCTCTGCTGCATGTCACAGGGCCTCCTCCACCTCTCACCTGTCTCCAGTCTCCCTCTTTTTTTTTTGAGATGGAGTCTCTGTCACCCGGGCTGGAGTACAGCGTACAATGGTGCAGTCTCAGCTCACTGCAACCTCTGCCTCCCGGACTCAAGTGATTCTCCTGTCTCAGCCTCCCAGGTAGCTGGGATGACATCACCACACCTGGACAATCTTTGTATTTTTAGTAGAGACGGGGTTTTACTATGTTGGCCAGGCTGGTCTTGAACTCCTGACCTCAGGGGATCCACCCACCTCAGCCTCCCAAAGTGCTGGGATTACAGGCCTGAGCCACTGGGCCGGGTTTAGCTCTCCTTTCTCTTACAATTAAAGAGAAAGGCTCGGCCGGGCGAGGTGGCTCACACCTGTAATCCCGGCACTTTGGGAGGCCGAGGCGGATGGATCACGAGGTCAAGAGATCGAGACCATCCTGGTCAACATGGTGAAACCCCGTCTCTACTAAAAATACAAAACATTAGCTGGGCATGGTGGCGCGTGCCTGTAATCCCAGCTACTCAGGAGGCTGAGGCAGGAGAATTGCCTGAACCCAGGAGGCGGAGGTTGCGGTGAGCCGAGATCGAGCCATTGCACTCCAGCCTGGGTAACAAGAGCGAAACTCCGTCACAAAAAAAAAAAAAGA
>NW_022442467.1:0-4465 GCF_009761245.1 Sapajus apella
GCTATTCAAATAGGAAAGGAGGAAGTCAAATTGTCTCTATTTGTAGATGACATGATTGTATATCTAGAAGACCCCATCATCTCAGCCCCAAATCTCCTGAAACTGATAAACAATTTCAGCAGTCTCAGGATACAAAATCAATGTGCAAAAATCACATGCATTCCTATACACCAATAACAGACTTAAAGAGAGTGAAATCAAGAACTAACTGCCATTCACAATTGCTACAAAGAGAATAAAATACCTAGGAATACAATTAACAAGGAACGTAAAGGACCTCTTCGTGGAGAACTACAAGCCACTGCTCAATGAAATAAGAGAGAGCACCAACAGATGGAGAATCACTCCATGTTCATGGTTAGGAAGAATCAATATTGTGAAAATGGCCATACTTCCCAAAGTAATTTACAGATTCAATGCTATCCCCATCAAGCTACCAGTGGCCTTCTCCACAGAACTGGAAAAAAACACCTTAAACTTCATATGGAACCAAAAGAGAGCCCGCATAGCCAAGTCAATTCTAAGCAAAATGAACAAAGTGGGAGGCATCACACTACCAGACTTCAAACTATACTACAAGCCTACAGTAATCAAAACAGCATGGTAGTGGTACCAAAACAGAGATACAGATCAATGGAATAGAACAGAGGCCTCGGAGGCAACACAACATATCTACAACCATCTGATCTTTGACAAACCTGACAAAAACAAGCAATGGGGAAAGGATTCCCTGTTTAATAAATGGTGTTGGGAAAACTGGCTAGCCATGTGCAGAAAGCAGAAACTGGACCCCTTCCTGACACCTTACTCAAAAATTAACTCCAGATGGATTAAAGACTTAAACATAAGACCTAACACCATAAAAACCCTAGAAGAGAACCCAGGCAAAACCATTCAGGACATAGGCATAGGTAAGGATTTCATGACCAAAACACCAAAAGCATTGGCAACAAAAGCCAAAACAGACAAATGGGACCTAATCAAACTCCACAGCTTCTGCAGGGTAAAAGAAATAGTCATGGGGAGGATCAATCCAAGATGGCCATTTAGGAACAGCTCAGGATTGCAGCTCCCAGTGAAAGTGCAGAGGTTGAGTGGATGCTCCATTTTTATTGCCCACAGACTAGGCGGAGGAGCTCCACAGATCACCAGCGCGGCTGTTTCGGCCAGCGCGGCTGTGCTGGCCGGTGCTCCTGCTTTGCCCCACGAGGCTGCTTTGTTGGCGCCCTGGAGCAGCGGCTCTCCGTACAAAATACACAGGTCCCGGTGCCCTTTTGGCTGGCGATTGGAGCCACAGGGTGTCACCCATTCATCTGTTTAAAAAGAGGACTGAGCAGGGAACCAGGACAGTAGATTCCAGGGCAAAAAAAACGCCATGAATGTCAATGCCACTGTTTAAGCCAGTGCAGTGACTTGCGGAAGGGGAAAACACACAGACCCCCGGCGCCTCTTCAACAGGCGACTGGAACACCAACTTAAAAAAAAAAATAAAAGGCTATGAGGCAGGGAGCCAGGTGATCAGGCTCAGCTGGTCCCACCCCCACAAAAGAACAGCAATCAGAAACTCTCCGGATTCAGAGTGTCACAGCAAGCGCAGCTGAACCCGGGACGGTCCAGCTGTGTGGGGGAGGGGCGTCTGCCAATACCGAGGCAGCCCACCACTACGGAAGTAGTCAGCCAATGCTAGGACAGCCTGCCGTTGCCAAGGCAACCCGCCATTACAGAGAGACTCCACCTCAACAGAGGCAGGCCACCATTGCCGAGGCAGTTCTAAATACACCAATATAAACAGGACTGCAGGGAAGTTCACTCGGCAGCTGGGCGGAGCCCACAGCAAAGCCTCTACAGGCAGACAGTGACTAGGCTGCCTCCTTGCTGGGCAGGGCAGCTCTGAAGGGAAAAAAAAAAGAAGGCAGCATCATAACGGAAACTCATAAAGCCCTAAATCCCTGGGATAGAGCACCTGGGAACAAAAAGCGGTTTATGAGTTCTGCTGCAGCAGACCTAAATGCACCTGCCCAGCAGCTCTGAATGAACAACAGAGCTCACAGCTCAGCATTTGAGCTCCTATAAAGAAGAGACCGTCTCCCCAAGCAGCTCCCTGAAACCCTGTATATCCAAAGAGCCACCTCAAAAAGGAGAGATCAGATTGACACTTGGCGGGTATCCTTCTGGGACAAAGATAGCGGAAGAAGAAAACTGGTAACAACCCTTACTGTTCAGCAGCTACTGCAGGTGATCCCCAGGCAAGCAGGGCCTGGAGTGGACCTCAGCAGACCTACAGCAGAGGGGCCAGACTGTCAGAAGGAAAACCAAGAAACAGAAATAACCTCATCATCAACAAACAGAATGTCCACTCAGAGACCCAGTCTGAAAGCGAGCAACTACAAAGATGACAGGTGGATAAATCCTTAAAGATGGGAAGAAACCAGCGCAAAAAGGATGAAAACACCCGAAACCAGAACACCTCTCCTCCTACAAGGGATCACAACTCCTCACCAGCAAGAGAACAAGGTTGGATGGAGAACAAGTATGATGAAATGACAGAATCAGACTTCAGAAAGTGGGTAGTAAGAAATTTCTACGAACTAAAAGACCATGTTCTAACCCAATGCAAAGAAACTAAGAACACTGAAAAAAGATTTGATGAAATGCTAACGAGAATGGACAACTTAGAGGGGAATATAAGTGTACTGATAGAGCTGAAAAACACAACACGAGAACTTGGCAAAGCATGCACAAGTCTCAACAGCCAAATTGACCAAGCAGAAGAAAGGATATCAGAGGTTGAAGATCAACTCAATGAAATAAAACAAGAAGGCAAGAATAGAGAAAAAAGGGTAAAAAGGAATGAATAAAGTCTCCAAGAAATGTGGGACTATGTGAAAAGACCTAAACTACGTTTGATAGGCGTACCTGAATGCAACGAAGAGAATGAATCCAAGCTGGAAAATACTCTTCAGGATATTATCAAGGAAAACTTCCCCAACCTAGCAATGGGGGCCTATATTCAACATCCTTAAAGAAAAGAACTTTCAACCCAGAATCTCCTATCCAGACAAACTAAGCTTCATAAGTGAAGGAAAAATAAAATCCTTTGTGAACATGCAAGTACTCAGAGATTTCATCACCACCGGGCCAGCTTTACAAGAGCTCCTGAAAGAGGCTCTACACATAGAAAGCAACAACCAGTGCCAACCACTCCAAAAACATGCCAAATGGTAAGGAGAATCAACACAATGAAGAATCTGCATCAACTAACAGGCAAAACAGCCAGCTAGCACCAAAATGGCAGTATCAAATTTGCACATAACAATATTAACCCTAAATGTAAATGGACTAAATGCCCCAATCGAAAGACACAGACTGGCAAATCGGATAAAAAGCCAAAACCCATCGGTGTGCTGTATCCAGGAAACCCATCTCACATGCAAGGATACACAAAGGCTCAAAATAAAGGCATGGAGGAAGATTTACCAAGCAAATGGAGAGCAAAAAAAAGCAGGAGTTGCAATTCTCATCTCTGATAAATTAGACTTTAAAGCAACAAAGATCAAAAGAGACAAAGAAGGACATTACATAATGGTAAAAGGATCAATACAACAAGAAGAGACAACGATCCTAAATATATACGCACCGAATAAAGGAGCACCCAGATACATAATGCAAGCTCTTGATGACTTAAAAAAGAGACTTAGACTCCCACACAATTATAGTGGGAGACTTTAACACACCATCCTCAATATTAGACAGATAACCAGACAGAAAATTAACAAGGATATCCAGGACTTGAACTCAGACCTGGACCAAGCAAACCTAATAGACATTTACAGAACTCTTCAACCCAAATCCACAGAATATATATTCTTCTCAGCACCACATCACACCTACTCTAAAATTGACCACATAATTGGAAGTAAATCACTCCTCAGCAAATGCGAAAGAACGGAAATCATAACAAACAGTCTCTCAGACCACAGTGCAATCAAGTTAGAACTCAGAATTCAAAAACTAACCCAGAATCGCACAGCTTCATAGAAACTGAACAACTTGCTCTTGAATGTTGACTGGATAAACAATGAAATGAAGACAGAAATAAAGATGTTCTTAAAAACCAACAAGAATGAAGACACAACATATCAGAATCTCTGGGACACATTTAAAGCAGTCTCTAGAGGAAAATATGTAGCATAAGTGCCCACATGAGAAGCAAGGAGAGATCAAAAATTTACACCCTATCCTCAAAACTGAAAGACCTAGAGGAGTAAGATCAAAAAACCTCAACGTCTAGCAGAAGACAAAAAATAGCTAAGATCAGAACAGAACTGAAGGAGATAGAGACACAAAAAATCCTTCAAAAAATTAATAAATCCAGGAGCTGGTTTTTTGAAAGATCAACAAAATAGACAGACCAGTAGCCAGATTAGTATAAAAGAAAAGAGAGAATAACCAAATTGATGCAATA
>NW_022442468.1:0-4465 GCF_009761245.1 Sapajus apella
GCTATTCAAATAGGAAAGGAGGAAGTCAAATTGTCTCTATTTGTAGATGACATGATTGTATATCTAGAAGACCCCATCATCTCAGCCCCAAATCTCCTGAAACTGATAAACAATTTCAGCAGTCTCAGGATACAAAATCAATGTGCAAAAATCACATGCATTCCTATACACCAATAACAGACTTAAAGAGAGTGAAATCAAGAACTAACTGCCATTCACAATTGCTACAAAGAGAATAAAATACCTAGGAATACAATTAACAAGGAACGTAAAGGACCTCTTCGTGGAGAACTACAAGCCACTGCTCAATGAAATAAGAGAGAGCACCAACAGATGGAGAATCACTCCATGTTCATGGTTAGGAAGAATCAATATTGTGAAAATGGCCATACTTCCCAAAGTAATTTACAGATTCAATGCTATCCCCATCAAGCTACCAGTGGCCTTCTCCACAGAACTGGAAAAAAACACCTTAAACTTCATATGGAACCAAAAGAGAGCCCGCATAGCCAAGTCAATTCTAAGCAAAATGAACAAAGTGGGAGGCATCACACTACCAGACTTCAAACTATACTACAAGCCTACAGTAATCAAAACAGCATGGTAGTGGTACCAAAACAGAGATACAGATCAATGGAATAGAACAGAGGCCTCGGAGGCAACACAACATATCTACAACCATCTGATCTTTGACAAACCTGACAAAAACAAGCAATGGGGAAAGGATTCCCTGTTTAATAAATGGTGTTGGGAAAACTGGCTAGCCATGTGCAGAAAGCAGAAACTGGACCCCTTCCTGACACCTTACTCAAAAATTAACTCCAGATGGATTAAAGACTTAAACATAAGACCTAACACCATAAAAACCCTAGAAGAGAACCCAGGCAAAACCATTCAGGACATAGGCATAGGTAAGGATTTCATGACCAAAACACCAAAAGCATTGGCAACAAAAGCCAAAACAGACAAATGGGACCTAATCAAACTCCACAGCTTCTGCAGGGTAAAAGAAATAGTCATGGGGAGGATCAATCCAAGATGGCCATTTAGGAACAGCTCAGGATTGCAGCTCCCAGTGAAAGTGCAGAGGTTGAGTGGATGCTCCATTTTTATTGCCCACAGACTAGGCGGAGGAGCTCCACAGATCACCAGCGCGGCTGTTTCGGCCAGCGCGGCTGTGCTGGCCGGTGCTCCTGCTTTGCCCCACGAGGCTGCTTTGTTGGCGCCCTGGAGCAGCGGCTCTCCGTACAAAATACACAGGTCCCGGTGCCCTTTTGGCTGGCGATTGGAGCCACAGGGTGTCACCCATTCATCTGTTTAAAAAGAGGACTGAGCAGGGAACCAGGACAGTAGATTCCAGGGCAAAAAAAACGCCATGAATGTCAATGCCACTGTTTAAGCCAGTGCAGTGACTTGCGGAAGGGGAAAACACACAGACCCCCGGCGCCTCTTCAACAGGCGACTGGAACACCAACTTAAAAAAAAAAATAAAAGGCTATGAGGCAGGGGGCCAGGTGATCAGGCTCAGCTGGTCCCACCCCCACAAAAGAACAGCAATCAGAAACTCTCCGGATTCAGAGTGTCACAGCAAGCGCAGCTGAACCCGGGACGGTCCAGCTGTGTGGGGGAGGGGCGTCTGCCAATACCGAGGCAGCCCACCACTACGGAAGTAGTCAGCCAATGCTAGGACAGCCTGCCGTTGCCAAGGCAACCCGCCATTACAGAGAGACTCCACCTCAACAGAGGCAGGCCACCATTGCCGAGGCAGTTCTAAATACACCAATATAAACAGGACTGCAGGGAAGTTCACTCGGCAGCTGGGCGGAGCCCACAGCAAAGCCTCTACAGGCAGACAGTGACTAGGCTGCCTCCTTGCTGGGCAGGGCAGCTCTGAAGGGAAAAAAAAAAGAAGGCAGCATCATAACGGAAACTCATAAAGCCCTAAATCCCTGGGATAGAGCACCTGGGAACAAAAAGCGGTTTATGAGTTCTGCTGCAGCAGACCTAAATGCACCTGCCCAGCAGCTCTGAATGAACAACAGAGCTCACAGCTCAGCATTTGAGCTCCTATAAAGAAGAGACCGTCTCCCCAAGCAGCTCCCTGAAACCCTGTATATCCAAAGAGCCACCTCAAAAAGGAGAGATCAGATTGACACTTGGCGGGTATCCTTCTGGGACAAAGATAGCGGAAGAAGAAAACTGGTAACAACCCTTACTGTTCAGCAGCTACTGCAGGTGATCCCCAGGCAAGCAGGGCCTGGAGTGGACCTCAGCAGACCTACAGCAGAGGGGCCAGACTGTCAGAAGGAAAACCAAGAAACAGAAATAACCTCATCATCAACAAACAGAATGTCCACTCAGAGACCCAGTCTGAAAGCGAGCAACTACAAAGATGACAGGTGGATAAATCCTTAAAGATGGGAAGAAACCAGCGCAAAAAGGATGAAAACACCCGAAACCAGAACACCTCTCCTCCTACAAGGGATCACAACTCCTCACCAGCAAGAGAACAAGGTTGGATGGAGAACAAGTATGATGAAATGACAGAATCAGACTTCAGAAAGTGGGTAGTAAGAAATTTCTACGAACTAAAAGACCATGTTCTAACCCAATGCAAAGAAACTAAGAACACTGAAAAAAGATTTGATGAAATGCTAACGAGAATGGACAACTTAGAGGGGAATATAAGTGTACTGATAGAGCTGAAAAACACAACACGAGAACTTGGCAAAGCATGCACAAGTCTCAACAGCCAAATTGACCAAGCAGAAGAAAGGATATCAGAGGTTGAAGATCAACTCAATGAAATAAAACAAGAAGGCAAGAATAGAGAAAAAAGGGTAAAAAGGAATGAATAAAGTCTCCAAGAAATGTGGGACTATGTGAAAAGACCTAAACTACGTTTGATAGGCGTACCTGAATGCAACGAAGAGAATGAATCCAAGCTGGAAAATACTCTTCAGGATATTATCAAGGAAAACTTCCCCAACCTAGCAATGGGGGCCTATATTCAACATCCTTAAAGAAAAGAACTTTCAACCCAGAATCTCCTATCCAGACAAACTAAGCTTCATAAGTGAAGGAAAAATAAAATCCTTTGTGAACATGCAAGTACTCAGAGATTTCATCACCACCGGGCCAGCTTTACAAGAGCTCCTGAAAGAGGCTCTACACATAGAAAGCAACAACCAGTGCCAACCACTCCAAAAACATGCCAAATGGTAAGGAGAATCAACACAATGAAGAATCTGCATCAACTAACAGGCAAAACAGCCAGCTAGCACCAAAATGGCAGTATCAAATTTGCACATAACAATATTAACCCTAAATGTAAATGGACTAAATGCCCCAATCGAAAGACACAGACTGGCAAATCGGATAAAAAGCCAAAACCCATCGGTGTGCTGTATCCAGGAAACCCATCTCACATGCAAGGATACACAAAGGCTCAAAATAAAGGCATGGAGGAAGATTTACCAAGCAAATGGAGAGCAAAAAAAAGCAGGAGTTGCAATTCTCATCTCTGATAAATTAGACTTTAAAGCAACAAAGATCAAAAGAGACAAAGAAGGACATTACATAATGGTAAAAGGATCAATACAACAAGAAGAGACAACGATCCTAAATATATACGCACCGAATAAAGGAGCACCCAGATACATAATGCAAGCTCTTGATGACTTAAAAAAGAGACTTAGACTCCCACACAATTATAGTGGGAGACTTTAACACACCATCCTCAATATTAGACAGATAACCAGACAGAAAATTAACAAGGATATCCAGGACTTGAACTCAGACCTGGACCAAGCAAACCTAATAGACATTTACAGAACTCTTCAACCCAAATCCACAGAATATATATTCTTCTCAGCACCACATCACACCTACTCTAAAATTGACCACATAATTGGAAGTAAATCACTCCTCAGCAAATGCGAAAGAACGGAAATCATAACAAACAGTCTCTCAGACCACAGTGCAATCAAGTTAGAACTCAGAATTCAAAAACTAACCCAGAATCGCACAGCTTCATAGAAACTGAACAACTTGCTCTTGAATGTTGACTGGATAAACAATGAAATGAAGACAGAAATAAAGATGTTCTTAAAAACCAACAAGAATGAAGACACAACATATCAGAATCTCTGGGACACATTTAAAGCAGTCTCTAGAGGAAAATATGTAGCATAAGTGCCCACATGAGAAGCAAGGAGAGATCAAAAATTTACACCCTATCCTCAAAACTGAAAGACCTAGAGGAGTAAGATCAAAAAACCTCAACGTCTAGCAGAAGACAAAAAATAGCTAAGATCAGAACAGAACTGAAGGAGATAGAGACACAAAAAATCCTTCAAAAAATTAATAAATCCAGGAGCTGGTTTTTTGAAAGATCAACAAAATAGACAGACCAGTAGCCAGATTAGTATAAAAGAAAAGAGAGAATAACCAAATTGATGCAATA